>NC_143479.1:25412821-25582779 GCF_027475165.1 Benincasa hispida | reverse complement strand
ATTACAAATTATAGTAGTAAACAAAATAAACAGTTATGCAATCAATATCGAAATTACAGCATGAAAACTCAAATGAACAAGGATAAATGCTACGAACGTTTGTCGACTCGTCTCCATGATCCTTGCTCACAAACGCTCGAACAACAGCAACCTCGAACGCTAGAACACCACAACTGCAACACTGCACGAACACTTTGCGTTCGTCCTCAGCGATCGCCTCGATCACGAACTCCCCGACAAGAACACGAACGGCCTCCACAGAACCTCGACGGTGTCGAGTTGAGTATTACACCACCAAGAAGGCTACATTGGTATTCTCTGTGTGAGAATCCAGAGGATGGGCTCTGTTTAGACTTGGTATGAGGCAAACGAAGGAGGAATGAACAATCGTGTACACGATTGGACAAGTGAGAGATGGCTAAAACCTATCGCATAGGTCGATGCCCAATCGTTTAGCTAAAGCTAAGCGGTCATCTAGCAAAAGCTAAGGGGTCGTTTAGCTCAATGTTTGTCGCCTACAAAATATTACACGGTCGTTTACTAAAATACATTGTCGCTTAGTAAATCAGTATTTACTTGACAAGCTTTGTGAGTTTCTTTATGCGAGATAGAAAAAACTCAAAATCAATTTTCAACCTTTTGTAAGAACTTTCTAAAATTAGGAAAATAATTTTTCTTTTGTCTCACGGTTACCATGAACCACCAATAACCTCTCACTCAATTGGTTATTGAAGAAAAAGATTTAATTATCCAATAATTAATATTATTATAAAATAAATGATAACCAACTTATCATACTATATTTATAACCTATAGTTTTAATATTTCATCTCATGAAACATATAAACCATAGTTCTTTTTCTATTTCATGGTACTTAATGTAAATCTCATTTACATCAATCCTCCACTAGATGTATCTCATACATCATATCGATTATATCATATATAATCAAAATACCTCTTGTCAATTTGAACATTTCAAATCAATAACAAGAATTGATCCTCAACTAAACCCATTGAGCTACCAAGGGGACCTTATGGACCTGTAGCTCGAAGCTCCAACAGTACGTGAATAACTGACTAAACACTTTAGTCACAGGATCCACCATCCATTAACTGTCAGGCACTCCATTAAAGACCGACAGCTGAACTCTCCTTACCACAGGTATATTATGTGTCCATCTTAACCAATCAGTAGTGTGATAACCCTTCACTGATTGCTCGTAAGTACAGCTGGGCCAATAACCATTATGCTCCTATAGTTATATCTAACTCCTTTATAGGATCTAAAGGCAACACTAGAAAGTGGGGTGAATAGGGTTAACTACCAATTTTTAAAAAATAATTTTATCTTCAAACAATGCTAAATAAAGTTAACCCATTAATTTGATTAAAGAAAATTTATGCAAGACAAAACTTAAATAATGCAAGTTATGATAACTTCAAATTTAAAGACAATTTAATCGAGGATAAATTTAAATAACACACTAAAAATTAAATCATGCAATTAGGAAAAATTAAAAAATAACTAAGACAAGAAGCAAAAAATTGAAAACCAGAAATAAAAAAGAGAGAGGAAGAGAAAACACCGGGAATTATAGTGGTTCGGCAAATTGCCTACTCCACTCTTCAAGACTCCTTCTTGAGTATTTCACTAAGTGATCCTCTTGCAGGTGAGGACCAAACTGACACACGACCCTCTTTTTCTTAGGCTAAAAAGAAACCCAAGATCATTTTTACTGGTTCAGGATCAAACCAATTTCTTTTTCTCACAACCCAAGGTGTACCCACACCTTAATACAATTCCCAAAAATTAAAAGAAAACCTCACAATATTACCTCTTGAAGACTAAATACACAAGTTGAGCACTTAAAAAAAACTCACAAAAATAACTCAGGTCAATTTAGGAGCAAGGAGGACAAGAATTTGAGAGTAGAGAGAATTGAGAGCTTAAGACTTGATAGCTTTTGGTGTCAATGAAGAGTAAAATCAAGTTGAATTTATAGGTGAGGGGGATAAATTTTGGCCATTGGATATGATTGCAAATGAAGGGTGGAGATTGAATGAAAAGGAAAGGATTTGTAATTAAGAGAGGAATTGAAAAATTGGAATTATTGAGATTTGGAGAATAAAAAAGTATTTGAAGGATGACAATTTAGGAAGGAAATCAAATTTGAAAAGGCTGAAAAATCTTAAACCGCACCACGTGTCACCATACTATTGATCCGCGCATCAATTAACGATTTCTCCTTCTTTTCCTTTTTTTTTTTTAATATCAGCTGCCACTTGTCATTATCTTATTCGTCCACGATCGCCACATCACTGCCACATCATCGCCATGTCAGCATAAAAGTGACCGGTTGGAGCGCCACGTCGGATGCCACGTCAGCAAGGTGCCACGTGTCACTGACACGTTGGATTTCCTCTCCAATCTTCTTTTGTTTATAACTTTCTCGTTTGAACTCCGATTTGAGCGATTCAAATTGCGTTGGAATTGTCTTTACGAGGTCTACAAGATAGTAACTCTGAAACACTAAAAATGTAGTACAAAAAATCTGAGTTTGTTATCATGAAAATACTTGGTTTGATTGAAGTCTAAAAGCTAACATCCTTAAGTACTACTGATCCCTCTAATGAACATAAGTCATAGTCCTACTATGACTGAGTCCTCTCTTCCAAAGAGAAGTTGTGGCTACTATGTTCAAGCCTCAAAATCAACACTTAAGGGAGCAATCTCTCTACTTATCCCTGCTTCGGGAAAGAAGTGAATTCCATCTTGTGGATTGAGTTTCCATCTCCCAGATCAGACAAGTCCCCAAAAAGGTAGGCATGTTGAGTTGGTAATCTGGCCACCTATACTAATCAAAGGACCGCCCTCAAAGGCATGAATTTCCAAAATACTAAGAATTGAGGTTGTGTCACCTATGTTGTTTTAGGTGAGATGTAAGTCTCTAGTATCAATGGCGTTATATACAGAGTCTAGTCATCCCGTGGTCTAGATCTTATACAAACTCTTTGTATAGGATACCCCCACTCGCACATCTCCACGTGAATGGTTAGGATCTACCATCTGTAGTAGTACAACACTTGTAAACCTCTATAAAGCGGGTCATATCCTTAGTGTCACTAGGATCAAGTATCCACCTTAATCCTTATACTACAAACGTATTTAGGTTATCACTTAAGGCATGATCCACTTGTATATCACATATACATGCTTAAGTTCACATGAGATAACCAAGGAGATTTGTTTATTGGATATGAGTAAATGCCAGAATTAAATAACATTTATTTTATTCAACAAACAATGTGTATCTTTACAAAACAACAAAACTTCGGGATAATTAGGACACCAATCCCAACATTCCAGATGTAAGAGGATAGGGTGGTCGCTTGGCCTAGGAAACGATCCTGAGAAGGAATCTTGAATTGTCTAACCATATTGCACAGAATAACAAAGAACATCAGAAATTAAGCATTTCTATTCAATACTCGATGCACGATACACGATACTCGATACTCAATACACGATGTGCGATACATGATTGATTGATACCAGATACATGATACATGCTACATAGTGTCCTTTACTTGCTATATTACGCGTTAGGTTTGATTTTTCACCTTTGTGATTTATCCTACTCAAACCCTAAAATCTAGACTGTCCAAAATACTAGAAATATGAAAATTAAAACGAAAAAAAAAAAAAAAAAAAAAAAAAAAAAAAAAAAGCTCCAACCAAACATGCAAGATATGAAAACCGAAATAAAAATCGTATCGATCGAGTACCGAGGAAGATGCAAGTGCATGATGAAAAAATATAACAAACAAAGAAACGAATGATGGCAAAATATAAACAAAGAGAATAATGTTACCTGATGCAGAGAGAATCAAAAGAGTTTTGAGTGTAGAGGTGCAGTCGTCGAGGGATATAAAATTGGAAGATAAGAGAGAATAGTTTGAGAAATGAGTTAAAATGGTGAAATAATGGACTTCAAATGAGTTAAGAATTCAAAAAATTCAAAATGATCGAGTATACGCTTGTCGATTACACATGTATTGAGTGACCATGCATCCAGATACCGAGGATCGAGTGACGGGTAATCGAGGATCGAGTTCCTTGGTAGGCCCAGGCGTGCGGGGTGCATCTCAGGGGTAAAACGGTAAAATCACACGTGGATAACATCGGCAGAAGACCCTTTTTATTACTTTTTCTATAGGTGACCATTTTTCATTTGAGCCTCCCAAATGAGGTTATCCGTATTTGAAAAGAGTGCTTATATATCATATAGTAGATTTTGGGTAATACTGATTACTCATCTTGATGCATTTTCTTTCATTATTCATACTAAAAAAGAAATAAAATATTTCAAGGAAGAAATGAGAAAATATTGTTATGTGACAAATTCTATAGAACAATTTATCGGGATACAAGTATTTTTAAAAATATATATCACATATTAGAAGTGGATATGCAATTATGTACGTATGTGTATGATTGTACGTTGTGGCCGGCCAGGAAAACATGTAACCGAAACAACCGGTAAAAGTGGACTGTAAAGCACAGCTCTACCCCACACGTCTTTAAATCTCAAATCGCCACGTGTCCGGTCTTATCCGTTCACAGTTTCCCCCCTTTTTAAGTCCCTCTCAAATGGTAAACCAAAAAGCACCCCCCCATTACTCCTCCCTCTCTCTCTCTCTCTCTAAAAACCACTTTCCGATCATCTCTCTCTAAAATGGCCACTAATCTCCTCACCTTTCCCCCCGCCGGCATCCGTGCCTGTGCCGCCTCCGCCGACCGACGCTCCGACCATAACCGTCGGAAAACCTCCTCCTCTTCCAACTGGTGGGCCCCGGTCTTCGGCTGGTCCTCCGAACCCGACTATATCGACTCCGCCAACAAGGCCGAACCTCAGGACCTAGCCGGCGGTGTTTCAAAATCGGATCCGGAGACGAAATCCGTTAGGGCTCGATTCTCCCCCGGCTGCTTCACGGAGGCGAAGGCTCGGCAGCTGCGCATGATGACGACGGAAACGGAATCATTTCACGACGTTATGTACCACTCGGCGATCGCATCTCGGCTCGCTTCCGATTTCAAAACTCGCGCTGATTCCTGATCCTGCGGCCGACGAATCTCCGATCCCTCTCATCTATTACATGTAATTATTTATGTCGATTTGTATAAATTAATTGCAAATTTCAGGGATTAAGAGTCGTAAACTGTTTTTTTGTTTGGTTATTTTGGGCCGCACTCTTCTTCCTTGAGGTGAAGAAGAAGATGTTGAAATAAAATAATTGGGTAGATTAGTGACTAAGCTAAGCATGTGTAATATTTGATGTATTTAAATACTTTTGATTTTGGTAAGGATTGATTTTATTATTCTTTTTTATACTGGAAGGACTGAATTATTTAATGCCGGATTAATTGTTAATTGGGATCCGCCTGTCCACCATGACGTGACATTAAAGCAATTAATGGTTCAATCGACACTATTAAATAACTGATTAATTTTTAATTATGTGATGTGAGCACCAACCTTATTGATTACGTTACTGATGCTATATTTTACCATAGATCATAGATGTGTAGAGGCCCGTTCAAAACATTGAACTCATGAAAATATCCATCTCAACGAAAATTTTGAGAAACTTTATAAATATTGATGAAGATTGTTACAATGAGTTAATTAAACTTTGATAGGATCCGTTTAAATTGATTAGATAAAACAATATTCTTAAAAAAAAAAAAAAAGTCTTTTTATTATTATTATTATTAAAACTCTTGATAGAAATGGTTTGAAGTATACTCCCAAAGTCAAATGTTTTTTTCCCCCTAAAATGACTTATTTTCAAAATTAAATGTTTGAAAAGTTAATTTAATAAAATCATTTCAAACCCCGTTATGACAAAATATATACATTTACAATCTAACCGTAATAGTTATGCAAAACTCTAAATTACATGCTGCAAAAGGGAAATACAAAGGTTCAATTGAACTTATCCTTAAAGAACTTTTCTTCTCGTTCCCTCGAACTTTGTTGTACGATCGTTTACCAAACACGAACGTTAGCCTTCGGCAATCTCCTCAAACAAGCACCAACAACATTCATCCCTCGAACAGTAAACAGACACCACCAATAGGTTACCTCGGCATTCTCGATGTGAGAATCCGAGAGTTGTGGGCTTTGTAGGATTTGGAGAGGGTAGGAGGATTTTTCAGATCGTGTAGACAATCGAGTAAGTAGGATATGGTTTGTGTCTAACGTATAGATAGTGTACTCGATCGTTTAGAAGCTAAGTAATTATTGTATAGAAACCTTGTTACACAATCGTGTATGCTCTCAAGCTATCATATAACTTTTGCTTATGATCGCACGATTCACAAATTCGTAATGATCGCCTATCATAAAAATGAAAACAATTTTCATTTTAACCATCAGTTACCATAACTGATCACAACTTCCCACTAAGTTGGTTATGAGAGAAAAAATCGTAACTAATTATCATATAATTGATTTAATTACAAATATAATCAATATATTCATAACCTATAGTTTTAATATCACATCTCATGCAATATATAAACCATAGATATTTTTTCCCCTTATAGCATTTAATAATAATTCCTCCAATTAACGTATCTAATACACCAAGTCAATTATATCTCATATAATTGATACAATGTAATTATATCATATATAATCAAATTTCCTCTTGTTAACTTAAACATTTCAAACTATTCCAAACTAATCCAAAAATTGATTATTAATATGAATCCATTGAGCTACCAAGGGAACCTTATAGACCTATAGCTTGAAGCTCCAAAGGTACGTGAATAACTGATTAAACTCTTTAATCACGATATCCATCGTCCGTTAACTGTCGGGCATTCACTAAAGACCGACAACTGCACTATTCGCACTACAGATATATTTTTGTGTCCATTGGATATAACATATCAACAGTACTATGACTCTTCACAAATCGCTCGTAAGTACAATTGGGCCAATTTATCGTTTTGCCCATGTAATTATATCTAACTCTTTAAGTACAACTGATTCCTCTAATGAACAATATATCATAGTCCTACTATGATCAGCAAATCCTTCTCGTGCCAAGAAAAGGTGTGGCGCCACATTGTTCAAGTCCTAAAATCAGCCCTTAAGGGAGCAATTTATCTACTTACCCCTAAATTGAGGAATGAGTGAATTCCGTCTTGTGTAGCTGAGTTCCTAGCTTCTCAATTAGAAGAATCCCCAAAGTGGTAGGTTTGAGTCAGCGATTTGGCCACTCGCACCCATACAAACCAAATGACCGCCCTCATAGGCAGGAGTTCACAACTCATTCTAGATTAAGGTCATGTTACCTATGGTCATTCTAGTGAGATGAAAGTCTCTGTCATGAATGATGTTATATAATGAGACTAAACATTTTGTGGTCCGGTCTTATGCAGACTCTTTTGTATATAGCATCCCCACTCGCATGTCAGATACATGAATAGTCAGGATCATACAATTTGTAGTACATTACAACACTTGTAACATCTACAAAGCAGGCCACACTCGCAATGTCAATAGGAGGTTTCCCTTCTTTATCCATTTACTACGGACCATTTAGGTTATCATTTAAAGCACGATCCACTTGTATGTCATCGCATACATGCTTAAGTTACAACGATAACCATAGATCTTATTTTATTGGTTTGTGGATAAATGCAACAAAATATCTCATATAGCAAAGACTGTAGTGAAGAAAATATCATATATTATTACATCACAAAATGTTTGTTCATATACATGTCTACAAACTATTGGACCCAGCGAGATTTAGGGCATCAACCCCAACAGATCAGTGATATAACTTAGGTAAATATCGACAATATCAATGATATTAGTGATATTGGTGATACGACTTAGGTAAATATCAATGATGTAACTTACGTAGATATCAATGATATTCGTGTATCAACGATATCAGTAATAAAAGTTCGGTAGATATATGTGATATTCGTATATCAGTGATATCAACAATAAAACTTAGGTAGATAGTTTTCTCTCAAGGTTGATGATTGTTGATAGTTGCTGATGATGAAATATTCATATGATCAATCCTCACCACAAAAAGAAAAACCAATGTGAGATGAAGCATTAGTAATGAATGTTCTTTGAACCTCGTCAACTTAAGCGATAACCACTAATAGCTAATCAAAGTTGATAGTCACTAATAGTCCATTAATGATAACAATTAATATAATTTAAGTGTTAATCTTTTAAAATTAGTAGTCGATCGAAATCTATTGATGAATGTGTGATAACTTTTATTACTTTCCATCATCGATAACTTTAAGTATTAATCTTTTAGTTAACAGTTTTCTCTCAAATTTGATAACTACTTATAAAAACATTGGTGATGACCATGATAGAAGAATATCACCGATAGTCATTGAAAACCTTAAGTTCATTTCAAAATTCATACCAATTCAAGAAAGTTAATCCTCAGTAGATACTGGTAGAAAGTACAGTGATAGTCCATGATAGAAGCTATCAATGATCACTGATGATAAAAGTTATCAACGATAGTCGTGCGAAAACCAATGAGCGAAAAACATTGGACTTTTTAGTCTTTTCCAATATTTGAACTATTTTTGTACTATATTTACAATCTTTGTCTTGTTTGATATATATATTATTATTTTGGGTTTGATTGTCATTTATACACCAAACCATATTTTTAATATAAGTTCAGAATATAAACGGATATAAATATATAAAAATTTCGTTCCATTTAAAATAAAGTATTTAGAATTTAAATTAAAGTACAGACATTAAAAAAATGGCCGTTTTCGGTGGTAGCCCGACGATACAAACTGCGCGTATTGAAGTTGAATTCAAACAATCATTTTTATTTATTCCTGATATCAAATATATAATTCACTAATAATTTATTTAATAATCATTATAATTTGATGTGGACCTAGAATTAAGAATATATATATGAAATTACCAGCTTAGTTTATGAAAGAAATAACTCTATGTTGGTGTAGATTTGGTTCAACTTTAAAAATGTCTTATTAAATTAAATTTAATATCGTGTATTTTAGATTTCTGGATATTGAACTAAGATTCAATTTTATATTTAATAATCTTTTAAAATTTTAATTTTGTGTCAATAAATCATCAACTTATTAAACATTTTTTAATTGACAAATTTTATAAATCTATTTTAACGCAAAATGTAAAGTTACGTTTGGTAATTTCTTAGTCCCCATTTGATAACTATTTGATATTTGATTTTTGTTTTTTTAAATAAACATATTTTATCCATATTTATTATAATGATTTGTACAATGATTAAATTTTTAGCCAAATTTTAGAAACAAAAACAACTTTTTGAAAGCTACAATTTTTTAGTTATCAAATTTTGGCCTTATTTTTCAAGCTACTGATGAAAAATAGATAACAAAGGAAAAAATTTAGAGAAAGTAGTGTCCTTTAAAAAATAAAAAAAAATCCCAAACGGAGCCTTGGTTTTTTGTTTTTGAAAATTAAGTCTACCTTCACCCAATTTCTTACAATAATTTGTATTTTGAAGTATAATGATTGAATTTTTAGCCCAATTAAAAAAAAGTTTTCAAAAATTACTGTTTTTTAGTTTTCAAAATTTGGCTTCGTTTTTTAAACCTTCGTAAAAAGTAGAAAACAAATTTGAAGGTGATAGAATTATTTATAGGCTTAATTTTAAAAAACAAAAACAAAACTAAGACTCTGTTTGGTAACTAATTCGTTTTTTATTTTTAATTTTTAAAATTAAGCTTATTTTCTTATTTACATTTTTATTAAGTACAATGATTAAATTCTTGGTCTAATTCCGAAATCCAAAAATAATTTTTTAAAAGTTACTTTTTTTTAGTTTTCAAATTTTGACTTAGTTTTTTTAAATCAATGGTAAAAAGTAGACTACTAAAGAAGAAATTTGGAAAGTAATGTATATAGATTTAATTTTAAAAAATAATATAAAAATCTAAATGGTTATCAAATAAGACTTAAATGCTTATCAAACGAAGTCTTAATGATTCTAATACAAAATTGTGGATAAACATTTTCAATATTAGAATGGAGAATTGAAAATTAATTATAATTTAACTAGAAATATATTTTCGAAACGATGGGAAAACAAATACTATATAAAACAAAGCTTTGGGAAATGAGTCGTCTTTAGAAATTCAAATTTCGGATGGAGTATTTTTGTTTTAACCGATTGAATTATAATTAAATTAATACTACTTTATTTTTTTTTTAAAGAAAAAATCGATTTATTTTTATTTTTTTCCCGTGGTGTGAGAAAATAGTAAAACAGCGTTCAAAATTCAAAAAACTCAAAAAGATTCAATTCGAGGGAGAAAAGCAACGGTGGAGCGTGATTCTGACCTTAAATCCAACGGTCAAAAAAATAGCGTCAGTTGAAAGCCAGTAGAGCTTAGCCTATAAACCCTCGTTCTCAAAACTCTCGAACCATTTTTAACCTAAATTGCCGATTTCTTCCTCTTGCTTCGCATTTCCAATTCATTCGACGCATTCCAATGGTGAGTACTCTCTTTTACGCTCTCTTCTTGATCCTGTTTCCTGATTATTTGTTGATTCTATTTTGTGGTGAATTTCGTAGGCTTTGCCGGACCAGAAGACTGTTGATTATCCGAGTTTCAAGCTTGTGATTGTTGGTGATGGTGGCACTGGTATGTTCTTTTTTCTGATTTTTCTTTGAGTACAATAATCACTTGCGATCGCTGTATCATATCTTCTGCTCATAGCAATATAGCATTTCGGATGCAAAATGGTCTTTGCTTGCTAGTAGTACTGTAGTAGTTTAAGCTCGGATTGAGAAGAAAACAGCTTAAACCTTGAAACTATGTTATATGACGTATGATTTGAACAATGATTGACGGGAGATTGGATTCTTGTTCTGAGAAGAAAACTTGTTTTATGGTTTATTAGGGTTTTAATTTTTCGTCAGCACTCGATATTCAAAGGGTGCTAATTCTTTTAAGAGAATGTTTGATCCACAGTAACTTCTATCTTGTTGGCTGCGATAATTTAAACATGAAATCCATCCATTTTCTGTTGGTTACTATAAAAACTTGAAAATTCATGACATTGCCTTGCATATGAGTATTTTCAAACGGCTACAACAAAAGAAGAAAGAAAGAAAGAAAAGAGATTCACAAATTTTTAGAATATTGGATTTCTATTGTTTGTATTGCTTCAGTTTAAAGGCTGATTCCTCTAATACTTGACAAGACTTCAAATTCCGAGTATGACTGAACTGAATCATTTATGTTATGTTGCTCAGGAAAAACAACTTTTGTGAAAAGACATCTCACAGGGGAGTTCGAAAAGAAATATGAACGTAAGTAAGCATTTTTGCTATTTTTTCTTTCTCCATCTTATGGTTTATTAATTGTTAGGGTTTTATATAAAATAAACAAACAACTTATAAGTATGAATTTGTCCTTCTGTTGTTTCTTATGAACTTAGCAACAATTGGTGTGGAAGTGCACCCTCTGGACTTCTTCACAAACTGTGGAAAAATTAGATTTTACTGTTGGGACACTGCTGGGCAGGAGAAGTTTGGTGGTTTACGGGATGGCTACTAGTAAGTTAAAGAATTTGATCCTTTATTCTTTCGGATGTATTTTTATGCTCTCAAGAGCCAAGATTAGATATTCCCGGTTATACTTTGTTGCACTTGCACATTTCCCTCATTTCTGTGGGGAGTGTTTTTCGAAAATCATTTTCCCTGTTAAGTATGCATTAACTGTTTATTCCTAAACATGATTTGAAACTTGTCCCATATTCTCTTGTACGTTTATTTGTTCTGATAGATTATTTTATCTTTACTACCTTTTTGGGTCTGCGTTGAAATTTTGTGACGGCTTGGTATTATTTTTGTGATGGACTTTCATTTCTGTTCTGATTTCAATTTCCTCCCGCTGAAATTCCTTATTCTGTGTCTTAATCCATGACTGCAGCATCCATGGGCAATGTGCAATCATCATGTTTGATGTTACTGCCAGATTGACATATAAAAATGTTCCCACATGGCACCGTGATCTTTGCAGGTAATCTAAGATTTGTTTGTAGGAAACAAAACAGTTGTATTGAATATGATTGAATTGTTGTAATGTCAGGGCACTCTTCTGGAAGCTGCTTACCATCTGATTACTTATTAACCTGCAGGGTGTGTGAGAATATTCCCATTGTTCTTTGTGGAAACAAGGTTGATGTGAAAAACAGGCAGGTTAAGGCCAAGCAAGTCACATTTCACAGGAAGAAGAACCTTCAGTACTATGAAATATCTGCAAAGAGTAACTACAACTTTGAAAAACCATTCCTGTACTTAGCCAGAAAGTTAGCCGGGTAAATCCAGTTCCTGGTTTACTTGTATTACTTTTTTTTTTATGTGGAAACTTTCATGATAACGTCTTCCTTTTCTTATGGTGATCCAGGGATCCTAACATTCATTTCGTGGAGTCTCCAGCTCTTGCTCCTCCTGAAGTACACATTGACTTGGCTGCCCAGCAACAGTGAGACATTCTCATCCTGAAGTCTTTACTAATGAAACCATTCACATTCTTCGGAGTAATCTATACTTGTTTTCTGCAGGCATGAAGCTGAATTGGTAGCAGCTGCCAGTCAACCACTTCCCGATGATGACGACGATGCTTTTGACTAAAAATGGTCAATCATCTGGTGACAATGCCCTTTGCACATCTATTTTGAGTGAGATTTTTTTTTCTCCTTGCTAGGATTAACAGAAGGGCATAGGTGGGGCAGAGTATGGGCGAGGATTGGAACTTGAATTTTGAAAATGTTAGTTTTCTTCCCTCTAAATGAAAGAAATTTGATGTGGTGTAGATGGTGGGTTCTCTGTTGGTGAGATTCTCTATCGATTATAATAGAGCCACATGGCTTTCGATGAAAGTTTCATTATGCAGAATTTTTCTATGGAGTGTTTTACTTTTTGATTTGTGTTCATTGTTCTCTTATTTCCGTTGGACTTGATGGAATCCCATTATGGTGGTAACATCGTGTTCTCAAGAATAAGAATAGGATGTCAAAAGCAGACGATGAATTAGTAAGGTTTATTTTTGGGGGTCATTTATGCTTCTATACTTTCTGGATATTCTTCGACGAGTAAATTTAAAGTAACACTACAGAATCAGAATTTTATTAATATAAGCGATGAAATTCATTTTGTTGTTTTATGTCGAAATGGATTGAAACCAACATCAACCATCAAAACATTTACTTGAAGATTAAGTTTAAGTTTGACATATATTTCAATTTTCATTTCATTTTGTTTTATTTTTTTGGAGAATTAAGTTAATAAATAGCAATTTGTTCCTTTATTTCGATTATCCCATTTGATTTTTGAAGAGTTCTCTCTGACTTTGAGTTGAGTGGAGAGAAATGGCCAAAAGTTTCATAAGAGCTTGTAAGTGAACTCATTTTGTGTGTATCAACTACTTATGGACTTTTATTTCACAAAATATCGAGGTTTTATTTGTTTTTGGTTATCGTGATATAAACATTTCTTGACTTTGAAAATTCTTAAATTTTTATATTGTTAAAAGTGCCATGTGCTTGTGCTAAAATACTAGTTAATTTAATTAAATCTCCTACCCATTATCTTCTTGTTATCCTCGTAATAAAAATTGGGGCAAATATTGATTTATATCTTAAATTTTAGAAGTTGTTTCAATTAAAGTAACAAACTTATAGTTCAAGCAAAATTAGTTCAACTATATAACTAACGTGCACTCTCTCCGTGAAGGTTGTATATTGTGTAAATTTAAATCTTTAACTTTCATAGGTAAATCGATTGATACATCTATAAAATTTAATGGCATGAATTGACCTATGTCCTAAGTTTCTTATGAGCTAGATAATAGAACATGTTCTTTTAAAGAGAATTTAGAAATACCTTTCCTACTAAGTTTTGGAGGGAAAACATTTAAATTTCATTAATAGTCTCCATCTTTCCAAAAAAAAGTTTAAAAAAATATCTTTGCTGAAAAACATTTTTTTTTCTTCTTAGTCCTCTCTTTACAAATTTTTTCACGTATTTTTAGACTAGAGTAAATATTGAGTAACTAAAATAAATATTGAGTAGCTAGAATAAATATCGAGTATCTAAAGTGAATATCGAGTAATGAACATCGAACCATCACGGGTGCTTTTGAAGGTGGTTATAGTAATGAAATAAGTAGGCTTTTGTATAAAATTTATTATAAGCTTTTTTTTTCCCGTCGTCTTAGCCACTTTACATTTGGTTAAGGTTTTATAGTCCCAAGAATTAAAGATGCCTATGAATAATAAACCAGAAAACAAGATTGTTGGAAATCAAAGACGGATTATTATCTAGATTTGATATGAACAAATTATTTTTATATTTAATTTATAAAATTAAGTATGACAACTCTACAAAATTGTATAGGTTAATCGATAAACAATAAATTTAATTCAAAGTTTTGAGAAAAATAATTATTTAACAATCAAATAATAATATTAATTAAATTATTATTTACACATTTGTAAAATGGGTAACTTATAACTAAAGTTACTTGATTAATGAATAATTATAAAATATTAAATTAAACCAAATTTACCATCCAATTAATTAATTTACATTAGCTAATTTTGAGAAATTTTTTTAAATGGTAAAACCGTTGTAAATATTTTCAAATATAGAAAAAAAAAAACTTTTCCTATAAGCTAAGAAAACTTTGTCATTTTGCTCTATTTACAAATAAGTTACCCATTTTGCTATATATGAAAACAACCACAATTTTAAATAATTAATTGCAAGTTAATTTATTATTTTTAAGTCAATATTCTAAAATAATCTTAAATAATATAATTTAATTTTCACTCGTAGGAGAACCATGTCAATTGCAAGAGAAAATAAAATAAAATAAAATGATGAAAAAAGGAAGATGAATAATAGAAAGAAGAATAAAATAAATGTTGAGAAAAAAGTTGAAAGAAAAAACATGTAGAAAACACCAAAGAAACAAGAAAAATGATTAAAATTTTGAAATAATAAATAATAAAAGAAAGATAAAAGAAAATTAATGAATAGAAAAATAGTAAATAGAAAATAAAAGAGGGAGGAAAAAGGAACGGAAAACTGTAGAGAGAGGCAATTATAAAAAACAAAGAAAAAGAAAAAGAAAAAGTGGGAAGGTTTAATTAAAAACTCACTCATAGTCATTACCATGGATAAATTGAAAAAATTTAAAAATTTAGAAAAACCAGCAAGATTGTCCAAATTAGAGGTCAACATAAAGGTACTGAAAATTGATTCGATCAATCAGAATCAATCAAGTTGAGGTTAGTTGGTCGAGACAAGGACTCGATCGATTTTTCAGTATTCATATAAAGAAAAAGGTGGAAAGATATTTTCAAATTTTTTTTTTTCCAAAAAATAAGTATAACAAGTCTTTTTAAATATAAAAAAATATTTACACTTTATACCAAAAAGTTTCAAAAGTACAAACATTTTTGAAATCTTTTGCTATAAAGTATAAATATTTTTCGATTTTTCTATTTATAAAAATTTTCCTATAACCCACCCCAAGCCCATTGCCTTAGTATTGATTTATTGATTTATTTTTTTCTTTTTTATGTTGTCTAAATTCCAGGCCCACTACACGATTGTTTTTAAATTTTTTTATAAAAAATGATTGATTTAACACAAAAAAAAAAAGAGGACCGACCAAACCCTCGATCAAAATCCACGCATTTTTTGGGTTGATTTTCGGTGCTAGTTTTCTACCAAGACCAACCCGACCAATTGATGCACACTCCTCCCAATTTAACCCCCCCCCCCCGCCAAAAAAAAAAAAAGAAAGAAAAAAAAAAAACTCCAAATTTATATCCATAACCCTCCCTCGTAACTTCCTTCACCACCCATTGATCATAATTAAAAACCACAATAATCCTTACATGCCACTAACAAACACTAATCGAGAGAGCACGAAGAAAGTGGTGGTGGGGGGACTCTGTTTCAAACTCGGACTTTGTTCGCACTTTGCAGCAAAAGATAGACCCCGAAGATGAAAAAACAAGGAAAACGAACACAAATCAAACGGTGGAACAACAAGATAGAGAAAAATTCTTCATAATGAACTTTCAATCGGAGGCCATGCGGCTCTCTATTAATGATAGAGAATCTCACCAACAGAAACCAACCATCTACACCACAATTCTCTTTCATCCCGGGGGAAAACTAACATTTTCATAGTTCAAGTTTCAATCCTCAGCCACACCCTGCCCACCTAATTCCCTTCTGTTAATCCTAGCAAGGAAAAAATTATCTTACTCGGGGATAACAGTAGAAAATGGATATGCATAAAGCATCATCACCAGACGATTGACCATTTTCACTCGAAAGCATCGTCGTCATCGTCTGGAAGAGGTTGGCTGGCTGCTGCTGCCAATTCAGCTTCATGCCTGCAGAAATAAGCAACATATGGATATGGATTACTCATAATAATGTGAATGGTTTCATAAGTAATGACTGAGGATGATAGAGTCTCACTGTTGCTGGGCAACCAAGTCAATGTGTACTTCAGGAGGAGCAAGAGCTGGAGACTCCATGAAATGAATGTTAGGATCCCTGGATCGCCATACAAAAAGGAAGTCTGTTGTCATGAAAGTTCCCACATTAAATATAAAAAGTAATACAAGAAAACCGGAAACTGGATTTACCCAGTTAACTTTCTGGCCAAGTATAGGAATGGTTTTTCAAAGTTGTAGTTACTCTTTGCAGATATTTCATAGTACTGTAGGTTCTTCTTCCTGTGGAATGTGACTTTCTTGGCCTTAACCTGCCTGTTTTTCACATCGACCTTGTTTCCACAAAGAACAATTGGAATATTCTCACACACCCTGCAAGGTATTAAGTCTCCAAATGGTAAGCAACTTCAAGAAGTGTGCACTGACAATACAACAATTCATTCATATACGATCGTTTCATACAAACAAATGTTAGATTACCTGCAAAGATCACGGTGCCACGTAGGAACATTTTTATATGTTAATCTGGCAATAACGTCAAACATGATGATGGCACATTGCCCATGAATGCTGCAATCATGGATTAAAACACAAAATAAGGAACTTCATCGGTAGGAGAAAATTGAAATCAGAACAGAAATGAAAGTCCAAAAAAATAATACCAAAATAAAATAGTCTATCAGACCAAATAAATGTACAAGAGAATATAGAAAATTCAACAATGTTGCTAAAGGAATAGGTCATAATTAGTTTTGTAAGTTTCAGCTCATGTTCAGGATAAACAGTAAAGGCATACTTATGGGGGGAAACACACTCCCCACAGAAATGAGGAAAATGTGCAAGTGCAACAAAGTATAACCGGGAATATCGAAACTTGGGAGCATATAAATTCATCCAAAAGGATAAAAGACCTAATTCTATGACTTACTAGTAGCCATCCCGTAAACCACCAAATTTCTTCTGCCCAGCAGTAAAATCTATTTTTTCCACAGTTTGTGAAGAAGTCCAATGGGTGCACCTCCACGCCAATGGTTGCTAAAAGTTCAAGGAAACATAACACACACATAATTATACGTTGTTTGTTTATTTGAAATAAAATCCTAACAATGAATAAACCATAAAATGGGGAAAAAAATTGTAATAATTCTTACGTTCGTATTTCTTTTCGAACTCCCCTGTGAGATGTCTTTTCACAAAAGTTGTTTTTCCTGAGCAACAAAAACGTAATCAATTCAGTTATACTTGTAATTTTAAGTCTTATCGAGTATAATATGAATCCATCTTGACGAAGAAAGATCCTTCGAACTGAAGCAATACAAACAATCTACATCTACCTGGAATAACCAAACCCAATATCCTAATTCATGAACCTCTTTTCATTCGTTCTTCCTTTCTTATTACCGTTTTAGCATCCTCAACTACGAGGCAATGTCATGAATTTTCAAGTTTTTATAGAGAACCAACAAACAGTGATGAAGAGGGGAGGAATTTCATGTTCAAATGACCTCGGCCAAAAAGATAAAGAAGTTCAAGTGGATTATATACGAAGTTTTCTTTAATACCTTTGAACCAAAATTTAAAACTCTAATAAACCATAAGATATGATACAGCTATTCCCAAAGCAAAATCAGAAAAAGAACATACCAGTGCCACCATCACCAACAATCACAAGCTTGAAACTCGGATAATCAACAGTCTTCTGGTCCGGCAAAGCCTACGAAATTCACCACAAAATAGAATCAACAAATACTCAAAAAAGTAAGCACATCAAGAAATTAGAGTGGAAAAGAGAGTACCCACCATTGGTATGCGTCGAATTGGAAATGCAAAGCGAGAAGGAATTGAATCGGCGATTTAGGTTAAAAAGTGTTGAGATTTGAGGACAAGGGTTTATACGGTAAGCACCACGAAGTTTTCTTTCTCCTTTTCTCCTTCAAATTTATTTATTTATTAATATTTCAAAATTTAGTAATTTATTCGTTTAAATACTTTTTTTTTTTGTCCGGATATCAAATCACTATACACCGCAACATCGATCTATGGGGTGATCTTAAGTCTAACATAGAATTTGGTTCGTCGTGGATTACATGTAGGATGTGAGCAACAATGTTATTGATTCTTGGACAAAAAGATAAACCTGAGACAATGGCTCATCGATGAAAGATCCAATAATGTCATCAACAAATGCTTAGACTTCATTGTTAAAACAGTCTTAACCTTCAAGTAAGTTTCAAAGAATCATCCAATTTGTTTCGAGTTTCAAGTTTTCAACTCGTAAAGGATAAATCTCTGCTTCTTCAAATGAAATAATACAGTCTAGGAGAGCAGTAGATTCAGCAAACTCAATAGTAATGATGAACTTTAGAGATTCGATTCCCCACCCTAAACAACAACAATAAATATTTAATCATTTATAAATAATCAATTAAACAAATTTATCAAAATTAGATGTCATTTTTTATTATTTTATGATGTAGACTTTGTATTTTATAAAAACATTGAGTCTCTAATTAGTTTATTAGTTTATTGTGCAAAAAATCTAATTAAATTTTAACACACATCTTTAAAATATGGACTAAATTGTTACAAATTTCAAAGTACAAAAACGAAATGGTCACATAGTAAAGTTTAAGGACGAAATTGTTACAAAATTGAAAGTTGAATGACTAAATCATTATAATCCAAGGTTTATGAACTGAATTGCTACTTTTACAAAAGTTTAGGGACTAAAAATTATTTTTAACCTAAATAAATATGATAAATGATTTCAACCATTGCAATTAATTTCATGCAATGAAATATGATAACAAAAATTGATTACAAAAAGGAGAGGGATAAAGAATTGACACTGTGGTTTTATAATGATTCAGTACAATTGGACCTACATCCACTTTCCAAACTCCTATTGGATACTTCACTATAAGCTTTTAACTCATTCCATGGTTTAGAGTCGAACATGAGTTCTATTTTCGGGAGCAAGAACAAAGCAAAAACAAACATGATCCTTTCCACAGTTGATGATCAAATTGTTACACCCCACTTTCCACTGGGATAAAGAACAACTCTCATAATGAATTGAAGAAAATTAAAGAACAATCTTACAACTCTCAGTAGAGTGGATTTACAAATTTAAAGATTCAACAAATCAATTCTACCCTACAATAAATCTCTCTTGAGAAATAGATGAAAAGAAAAAAAAAATTGAAATTTGAAGAAAACAATACCGAAGACTTTGTGTTTTTCAGGAGGACTGAAAATTATAAAAACTGTTTTCCCCCCTATTTGAGGTAAATCATATGCAATACCAAACACCAAATCACACTACCTCATTATGGATAACAAGGAAAATACAATCTGAAAATCAACTTTCCATACCAACGAACAACTCTAAGAAGAAACTTAAGAGGTCAAGGAATGGGTCTTTTTATTCTCCTCACGAGGGATAAAACCAAGAGTAGAGGTATTAACGTAATTGTCCACAAAATAAATCTCTTCGATAAAAAAGACGAAGGGTTTAAAAAGAGAGAGAAATGAAAACTCTAAAATAAATATAAAATAATATATTGTTTTAGATAAGGTACAACCCAACGCTTAAATAGCATACTTTTCATTTTTTAATTTAAAAATTTTACCGTCAATCGTCGAATATATTATATATTATTTTTAATTCATTTTCTTTTTAAATCCAATCAAACTTCACTAAATGTCACTTCTCAATTCATACACGTCACCTTTTAAATGAGTCCAATTTTTGTTTTGTTATCGTCTAGGAAATACTGTTGCACACAGCTTCGCTCGAGTTGCAGCCGGGGTTAGGGATGAGCCAACTCGAAATGATTTTCATTCTGCAACTCGAAATGATTTTCATTCAACCATCTAAATTATAGAATATGCATACTTTATGCTCAAAAGACATTTAATAAAACTCTAGTTTATTTCAACCAAAGGATAAACAACATATTCCAAACTTTAATACTCTTTTGCTCAAATTTTGTCAAGAAAAGTAACAAGGACAAAAGCAAGTATCTCATTGACCGAAAAACCAAATAAATATGTCATATAGATAAATGCCAAGTCGGTAGACATTCAATCACTTTAAGAAATAATATAATTCAAGAAATCAAATCTAAACTTTTCAAAACCATTTAAGAGGTATACTTTTCATAAAAATATCAAAAGTATAGTTAATATTTCATATAGTCTAATACTCTTAAAAAGAATACAGTATATTTACCTCTTCTCATGGAAACATCACTTGAGATCTCTGAGTCGCGGTATTTCAGTATTGTGCACCAGTTTCTTAAAGGTTGCGGTTGGTAATGATTTTGTAAATAAGTCTGCTAGTTTATCTTACGAACAAATTTGTTGTACAGTAATGTCCTTATTTTCTTCAAAATCATGAGTTTAGAAAAACTTTGGTGAAATATGCATTGTTATGTCTCCTTTAATATACATCATTTGATTTGGGATACGCATGTTGTGTTGTCTTCATATAATATTGTTGGAAGATTTTTACTAGAAGACAAATCACATGTTCCACGAATGTGCTGAGTCATTGATCTTGGCTATACATATTCTCAACTAACCTCGTGAATTGCAAGAATTCCAGCATGATTTGAGGAAGTAGCCGGTCATGATATAAAAATTCTTCTCAATGTACTAAGTAACCTGTTTAAGATCTAGCTTGTATGGGTTAGATAACTAACTTTCGTCTTCACAATCAACTGGATCATAACTAGATTTATTATAATCAAATAAAGCAATGTAAACTATTTCTCAAATAAAACATACTATATGTTTAACTCTACTCCAATATCTTCATTTTGGAGGAATATCATCTATATGTAACAAAATTACTGAAAAATACTACAAAGTGCAGTGTATGAACTAGTCAAGCTATATAAGTACACTTATTATCGATTTTTATGATTATTCGGGACCTAACATCCTTCATCATATTTCTGAAATCAGATGACACATCCTTTACACATCAAGTTAATGAACCACCATAGGAGTATTCACTGATGTGCGTAATCCACGAAAGATCTTTAATGTATAAATTGATCCAATTTCATTTGCTCTATGTTTTATTTGCAAGATAGAGAAAAATTTATCATCTCAATTTCTTTCTTCATAAATTATATTGTCTTTGAAATCTCTTCAGGAGTTTCTGCTAAAATTATCAACATATAGTAAATCTCAAATTGTGATTTATTTATAAAAGGACATGGACAAATAAGGTTATTTTTGTACCCTCATACCAACAAATATTGAATAAGATGATTATATCACGGTCGTCAATATATTTTATGAGAATCTCTATGATATATAAATAATTCTCTAATATTTGAATTATAAGGTTATGGTACCTTTAATAATTCAGGAATTTTCATAAATAAATATCATTATTAAGATATTCATATGGTATGATTGCATCCATGAGACATATATTCAACTTTTCATATATAATTAAATAAATTGAATATCTCATGGTATTTATATCGACCATTAGAGAATATGATTTATCATAGTTAATATCAGTCTATTGCGATAATTATTGTGAGATCTATTTTGCTTTATATCTTGTGACTTCGCTCCATTTATTTTACAAATACTCCACTTGTATTTCACATGTTTGACATTCTCTAATGTATGGACAACTATTTCTCACGATTTGAAATATGAGTTTATTTATATTGAATTGTTTCTTTTCACGTAAGTCAATCATTTATATGTCAATATTTTTCATACTTCAATCCTTTTTATGTCAATATTTTTTATACTCACTTTCATAAATAATATCGTAAGTAACATTGTATACAAAAATGTTCTAAACTTATATGGTTTCATAAATTATCGGGATCTCATTATTATCCCCATTTACTTCAATATCCTTATGAGTACTCATATATAGGATTTTTTTCTAGAACATCCATATTCTTAATTGAGTCATTTATCGACTATTTTTCTCGAGGATTTTTATCTTTGGACCGAATGGTCTATCACGTTTCTGGCGTGTCCCAAACTCATTAGTGACAAACTGCTACATTTAATGGAGCATTTGCAGTTGGTATATGTGACTTAGTCACTTTTTAAACATTTATAAATGCATCTGATAGCTGATTTGTTATATTTGCAAATGAATTATTTTATGAACTTCAGGTTTGCATTGATTTGTACGGGGATCTAAATGAGACAATAACGATGCATTACATGTAATTTCTTTTTCCAACTTTTTAATTCTTCCATCTAATATTGAAAATTTTGTCCATTAAAATGACAATTATTAGCAGTAAATACATCACCCATAAGGGGTTTAAGTTATTTAACAATTGACGAGGAATCATATCCAACACATATTTCTAACATCCTTTGAGGACTCATCTTAGTACGTAGTGGCGGAGTAATTGAAACATATATTGCATAACAACAAATTCTCGGATGAGAAATATCTGGCTCATGACTATAAGCTACTTGTAATGACGAATACTTATAATAAACTACTGGTCTAATGCGTACAAGTGACATCGCATGCAAAATAACATATCCCTATACAGATGTAAGAAGCTTAGCTCTCGACATTCCTATTGCAGGAGCATATCCAAAATGTAGAAAAATGTATTGTCTAACATATTGATTTAAAATTGTTTTCTGATTATCACATTTTTATGGCATTCACGTGTATTTTGACATCAAGCATCTATGACAAATAATCATTACAATTAATATCAATCACTACAAATTCTAATTTTATAATATTTTCATAGTAATATTATTACGAAATATTATATTTAGATTATAAATTTAACATATATCAAATACGTAAAACAATATTTAATTTATTAATTATAACGAAGAGAGAAAAATCAACAACATCTAAAACCTACCTTTAGTGAGGAAAACTATAGAGCTCGTGCTGATAATGTGTCGTGAACTTGAGGAGTATAATGGAAACACGGATACCAATAAAATAAATAAATACTAAGATAAGTTAAACATAATATATAAATATATAAAATGAATAAACAAAATAAAATAAATGGATTCTTCCAATTTCTCCATTTTTTTTTGGATTTTGCCAAACGTGTGAATTCCAAAACTCACAAAATATCATTATTTATAGATAACTTGGTGAGTAGGGGTGTACATGGGTTGGGTTGAGGGCGTTTTTAGGATCAACCGAAAATTCGGGTTGGTTGGCTCAATCCAAATAACCCAAATAAAGTCTCCAACCCAACCCAACCCAATCCTTAAAATTTGGGTTGGGTTGGGTTGTCGGATTATAATTTTTTTTTTTAAAAAAATTAAAAATATGTAAATTTATATACAACACATGACATATAACTAAAATTTAATAAAATTCAAATGTTAAATACCAAATATTTATAATATGTGTTGCAAACTTTCAACAAAGACAAAGGTCATAACAATTTTTTAAAAAAGATAAATATATATTATAAATATGTATAAAATTCAGGTTGGATTGAGTCAACCCAATTTTTTAGCTTCTTGACAAGTAGGAAGTGGATTATATGAATAATAATAATATGTAATATTGAGACACATAGACTACTTTAAAAAATAAGGATACGAGACATGAATATGAACATTAGATGAATGAGCATCTATTATCTCAATATTTATAATATAAATTGATTTATTTTTATTTTCTCGGCGGGGTGAGAAAATAGTAAAAATGCGCCCCAAAATTTAAAAAACTCACGAGATTCAATTCGACGGAGAAAATCAACGGTGGAGCGTAATCCGACTTCAAATCCAACGGTCAAAAAGATAGCGTCAGTTGAAAGCCAGTAGAGCTCAGCCTATAAACCCTCGTTCTCAACTCTCAAACCATTTTTAACCTAAATCGCCGATTTCTTCTTCTTGCTTCGCATTTCCAATTCGACGCATTCCAATGGTGGGTACTCTCGTTTACTCTCTCTTCCCGACCCCCTCATTTTTCTTAGTATTTCTTGACTCTATTTCCTTGTGAATTTTGTAGGCTTTACCAGACCAGAAAACTGTTGATTATCCGAGTTTCAAGCTTGTGATTGTTGGTGATGGCGGCACTGGTATGTTATTTTTTCTCAGTTTTATTTTGAGAATAATAATCACTTGCCATCGCTGTATCATTTCTTATTGTCATAGCAATATATTATGGTCTTTGTTAGCTAGTAGTACTAGTTTGACCTTGGAATGAGAATACTAGGGCTTAAACTTTGAAACTATGCTAATGCAGTACGATTTGAACAAAGATCGATGGGGTATTGGATTCTTGATCTGAGAAGAAAATTTGTTTACGATGTTGTAGGGTTTTAATTTTTGGTCAGCTCTCGATAGTCGTAAGGCATCCAAGATTAGTTCTTTTAATAGCATGTATAATCCACAGTAACTTCTTTATCTTCTTTACTGCAATATTGTCCGTGAATCGTTGATTATCTATAAAAACTAGAAAATTCATGACATTGCTTTGTAAATGAGGATTTTGAAACGGTTACAACAAGGGAAGAAAGAAAGAAAAGAGCTTCACGAATTTTTAGAACATTAGATTTCAATTGTTGTATTGCTTCATTTTAGAGGCTCTTTCTTGGTCGAGATGGATTCATCTAATTTCTTACTAAGACTTGAAAGTACGAGTATGACTGAATTATTATGTTATGTTGCTCAGGAAAAACAACTTTTGTGAAAAGACATCTCACAGGGGAGTTTGAAAAGAAATACGAACGTAAGCATTTTTGCAATTTTTTCTTTCCATTTTTTTAGTTTATTCATTGTTAGGGTTTTGCTTAAAATAAACAAACAACTTATAAGTATGAATTTGCCGTTCTATTGTTTTTTTATGAACTTAGCAACAATTGGCGTGGAAGTGCACCCTTTGGACTTCTTCACAAACTGTGGAAAAATTAGATTTTACTGCTGGGACACTGCTGGGCAGGAGAAGTTCGGTGGTTTACGGGATGGCTACTAGTAAGTTACAGAATTGGATCTTTTATTCTTTTGGATGTAACTTTGTGCTCCCAAGTTTCGGCATTCCTGGTTATACTTTGTTACACATTTTCACCGCCTTTACTATTTATCCTGAACATGAACTGAAACTTACAAAATTAATTGTAACTTATTCCTCTAGCAACATTGTTGAATTTTCTATATTCTCTTCATTTATTTATTTTATCTTTACGAACTTCTTGGATCTGCTTTGAGATCTTGTTATGTCTTGGTATTATTTCTGTGATGGACTTTCATTTCTGTTAATCTCTGTTCTGATTTCAATTTCCCCTACTGATGAATTTCCTTATTTCGTCTTAATCCATGATTGCAGCATCCATGGGCAATGCGCTATCATCATGTTTGATGTTACTGCCAGATTGACATACAAAAATGTTCCTACATGGCATCGTGATCTTTGCAGGTAATCTAACATTTATTTGTAGGAAACAAAACATTTGTATATGAATGAATTGTTGCAATGTCTGGGTACTCTTCTTGAAGCTGCTTACAATCTGACGAATTGTTATTAACCTGCAGGGTGTGTGAGAATATCCCAATTGTTCTATGTGGAAACAAGGTCGATGTGAAAAACAGGCAGGTTAAGGCCAAGCAAGTCACATTCCACAGGAAGAAGAACCTACAGTACTATGAAATATCTGCCAAGAGTAACTACAACTTTGAAAAACCATTCCTGTACTTGGCCAGGAAGTTAGCTGGGTAAATCCAGTTGCCTGTTAGCTTTATACCGTTATCTTTAGAATGTGTGTTCGTTCATGACACATCGTTTCTTTTTCTCTTGGTGGCTACATCTCAGGGATGCCAACATTCATTTTGTGGAGTCTCCTGCCCTTGCTCCTCCAGAAGTACACATTGACTTGGCTGCCCAGCAACAGTAAGACTTTCTTTATCTCAATTCATAACCAATGAACCATTGACATTCTTTTAAGTAATTCAAATACTCATCTCGCTGGTATCCTGCAGGCATGAAGCTGAGTTGGCAGCAGCTGCCAGTCAACCTCTGCCAGATGACGACGACGATGCATTTGAGTAGAGACGTGGTTTGAACACCTGGTGATTTTCTTTATCAGATATCTTTATTTTCTCCTTTTCCTCCGAGTGATCTTGTTGCTAGGATTGTGACAGGAGGGAATAGGTGGGCTGGATTTGGATGTGGGTATTGGTAGAGATTTGAATTTTGAAAACGTCAAAGTTTTCCCGGAACAAACAGAATTTGGGTGTCAATGATTGGTTTTTTTGAGTGAGTTGTGTATTGATTAATGTAACTGTGTGGATTAGATGATACTATTTGAGATGAGTTGATTCTCCTTTCTTCAACCTTTCTTGGGATTTCTTCTGTTCTGTTGACATCTTCTATGCTGCACAACTATATTAAATTAGTGCCTATTCTTACGTATCAATTGAAACTTGGAAATTAGTCTTTGTTATAATTAGAAATTTCTATTGCATTCTGATTATTGTTTTAGAACGATTTTTTAAATTTTCGTTTTAGGATATTTATGTAACAATCATTTGGAATAAAGGTTGACGTTGAAGTTCCAAAAATTTAAATGCTTCCCCGATATTTGAATTATAATAGATGTGACAGGTATTTTTCTTTTACGATACAATTCGATATTTGATTATTATAATCTAATAGTTAAAATTTTGACGAGAATAAAATAGAGTTTGATGATCAAATGGCAAACTTTTCCAAGTTAAATTTATACTTTTTCAATCATCATTTGTTATGATCAATCAAATGGCTATATGATTAATGTTTTTCTTCTCTAATTGTAGTCCAGATAAAAAATTCTAGCTTTTATAAATTGAAATTAAAGGGACAAGCATTGATCTAAAATAGTGTATTATAATGTTTTTAATAGGACAGGTTAGCAACTGGTGGAGTGTCCAACTCATGTCCTGGAAATATGATATGATTGAAACAAAATATAATAATCTTCAAGATCTAATAATAATTTTTGGTTCTTATATGTTTGAAGTATATTATTCAATATGTTCACTGTTATTATTATTGTGTTATATTCTTGGACATTCCATTTTCTTGTTGTTTCTAATTTTAGAAGCAAAGTTAAGATGGACGTTTATGTTTTATGGCAAAAGCAATTTACGTATTTGTGGATTGTGAATGGATAATGATAACTCTAATTCATTTGAGCTATGTAGCCTTAAAAATATTTGTTCTTTCAGTTTAGAAAACGTAGTACGCAGTGTCATATTTTATAGCACATTGAGTGAATTTAAGTAAAAGCAAGATAAACATGTGTGTTTAGCCCCGATTTGTGAAATGGCTAATAAAGGTAAGCAAAGTCAAATTTTGAAATAAATGCAGCAAACTGTCGAAGTTGAGCTACAATTGCACCCACAGTTACAATAGATGATAGAAGGAAAAACAGATGGGAAGTGCAGGAATCGAGTTGATGATGCGGTAGCCTTGTAAGTATATTATACATTTACGAAAAATCTACCTTACTCTCTGTTGAACTGATAAGGAATGATTGGAAGACACCCTAGTCCTAGAAAGTCTATAAAATGTGGTCGCGATTCCTTCAATTCATCAAGATTCGATCCCCTTAAAAGAAACTCTCGAAAATACTTCTTTAGAACACTTCTTGTATTCTTTCAAGTTTCATTTGATATGGGTTCAAGTTAATAATCATTGTGTTCCTCCTTTTTTACATTGAGCTCTTGGATTCAAATGTGTGAATACTTTAAGAAAGGAATGATAGCCCCATTGCGTTCTAACTACTTGCTCAACACTTAGTTTTTTTTTTCCTTTTTTCTTTTATTGATTTAATATTTATTGTTAATCTAAACTGGCCACTTAGGTAAGCATACCAATGCCAAATTTGATGATTGGAAGAGTATGATAATATATGTTTGTCACAGAAAGCGATATAGGAGAAAAATGCTGGGCATAAGATTTCGTTTATACTTGGGAAATGTGACATTACCTATAGGATTATTAGAATTGCATGCTCGTTTATCTAAGTTTGAAATTAGTTATAGCAATGTGTTTAATTGCTTAGGCTTCTAAAGGTACCTCAAAGAGGAATGAATAAGTGTTGAGATTTATATAAGTATCGATTAGGATAGATTGTCGACGCAACTTGATTGGATATGACTTAACCCTCCATGCTTGAGAAATAAAGATGTGGGTGCATCTGGGTTACATGGTGTCCGATTCTTGTTGAACATGACAAATTGTAAACCTAAGGTGATCGCACAATTCTCTCTAAAGGACGAAACTGTTTTGAATCCCTTCTGTCTCGTATTATCTTTTACAGAATTTCTCTTAATGTTATTCTTCATCTTTGTAGCCCAATTTAACCTTTATCTTTTCTTTTTCAAAGCAAACCCCAAATCTAATCATTTTATCTCATTTACATTTTGGTCACAAATTTTGAGTAGGTCTTTATTTGCTTGATTGAAAGTACTTTGTTCCCTTGAAACTCGATAATTAAACTTCGTCCATTTTATGCTACTTGTCGGTAGTGTATATTTGCACCAGGAGATTACTAATATCAATGTGTCCATCAAATTAAATTATAGACATTTAATTACAATTAGAAAAAAAAATAAATTAAAAACTCAGATTTTGTTCTTTGTTCTTTGTTCATTTTGATCCAAGTCTTCTTAAAAAATAACCGTTTTGATCGTTGCTTAAAAGATCTAACATGAATTTTAGGGCAAATATCAATTTAATCTTAAACTAATAATAAAATTAATGTAAATCCTGATATTTCACAAGTATATAAATAATATTAATGTAAACCCTGATATTTCATAAGTATATAAATTAAACTTGAATTTTCATAAGTGTATCAAATTATACCTTTCTTTAGATTTAGTTGTGAAATATATAATGTAAACCATTTAGTTTTTCCAATTAAACTTATAAATTGTCATAAGTGAATCGATTTAGAACATTTATTAAGATTATATTTGAAAACAAATTCTTATACGTGTGTAGGTTTCTACAAATGTTGATTTAACAAAATTGATGGTTATAACTTGAATGGACAATTTTCAAATAAATCTCAATTGAGAGTTTAATTTATTCGTCTATATAAGTTTAGAAATTTAATGGATAGAATTACAAGTCTCATACGATGTTTATCCAAGTAAACCAGAGTTTAAATTAATACACTTATGAAAAGTAGAGTTTAAATTGATACAATTATTAGTTTAGAGTTTGAATCTGTACAACCCCAAGCTTAGGGTTTAAATTGATACAATAGGGTTTAAGTTGATTCAACTAAAAAAATTTCAGGGATATAAATTGCTATTTGTTCTAAATTTTATTCATAATAAAAGCGTTACATTAAAATAGTAAATGTGACATGCTAAAATATCGATAGAAAAAATAGATAAAAAGAAAATTAATGAATAAAAACAAATATTTTAAAAGTACAAAAACAAAAAATAAACTAAGAGTTAATAACACATAAGACCCTAATAAAGGCCATATATTATATTTATGTCAATTTTTTTCATTATTTATAAGAATGTCTAAGTGGGCGTTTTAGTTACACAGAAATTATGATCTAATTACTTTTTTGTCCTCAACGTTACACATATTTTAAAAAAGAAAAGTCAAAGTGAAAGGATACGCGAGTACCCGTTGCGGAAGTGATCACATCCTAATTCTAATTTTACAAACATACAAAAAAATATAAAAGATGGAAACAAGATACACAAGATATATTAAGCATATATTTGTGTAGAAATTAAATAGGAAAAAGAGATTTAAAAGTTACATATCCTTCAAGACTAATCTATTTTCAATTCTTCTTAGGAACTCGAACACAACAAATACTTTGATCGTAAAAACACAACAATCAATCAAACACTATTACGCGGAAACCTTGTTATTCTCAGGGTAGAAAATCGATGAGAGTTATGGGCTTGAACATTAATTTGGAGAAATGATTGGATAAATTTTTTTTTAGAGAATAAGACATCATAAGGACCCAAAAGCTACACTCCAGGTGTATTTATAAGTGGGCAAGAGGAAGATGAAAGAACAAATTCATTTTTTATTGTGTCAAGAGCTTGTGGGGAGCTATAAGGAGGGCAGAGGGAAGTCGCGTTGTGTGTTGAAGGTAGACCTTCAGAAGGCGTATGATTCGGTAAATAGGGATTTTCTGTTTGGTGTGTTGTTGGCTATAAGTACACCCCTTCAGTTTGTTAGTTGGGTGAGGGCTTGTGTTACTTCGCCTAAGTTCTCTGTGATGATTAATGGTTCCCTTGAAGGGTTTTTTCTTGGTAGGAAAGGGTTAAGGCAGGGGGATCCGTTGTTTCATTTTTTTTTGTGATGGTGATGGAGGTCGTCTAGGTTGTTAAATAAACCTCATATGTGGTTTAGGTTCCATGATCGGTGTGAGCGTGTGGGCCTGACTCATTTAGTTTTTGCAGATGATTTGATGATTTTTTGTGCAAATTCTTTGGAGTTTGTGAGGCAGGTCCTGACATATTTTATAGGGCTGTCTGGGTTAGTTGCAAATGTTGGGAAGAGTTCCATGTTTGTTGTGGGTGTGGAGTCTGGAGAGGTAGAGGAACTAGTTGCGTTTATGGGTTTCTCTCTTGGTTCGTTGCTTTTTAGGTATCTGGGTTTACCTTTATTGGCGGGTCGATTGAGGGCTGTGGATTGTGCGCCTTTGATACAGAGGATTACAGCTTGTATTAGAAGCTAGGCAGCGGCACAGCGCGGTCCCTCTCCTTTGCTGGGAGGTTGCGGCTTGTTAGGTCTGTTTTACAGTCCTTTCAGGTGTTTTGGTGTAGCATCTTCGTGTTGCTTGCATGTGTAACTCATGAGGTTGATCGTCTGTTACGTAGTTATTTATAGAAGGGTAGTGTGGTGAGTCGGGGTGGTGCACGGGTAGCGTGGGATGGGGTGTGGTTGTCGTTAGGAGAGGGAGGGTTGGGTGTGAAGCATGTGGCCTTTTGGAACCAAATTGCTATTATGAAGCTGCTTTGGCTTCTCTTAATTAAATCGGGATCATTATGGGTGGCGTGGGTGGAGGTGTATGTTTTGTGTGGGTAGTCTTTGTGGGTTGTTCGGAGTGAGATTGAGAGGTCTTGGTGCTTGAGAGTTATCTTGCGAAGTAGAGATAGATTCAAGCATCTGGTTCGTTTGATGATCAGCGATGGACGATCTTGTTTTGTTTGGTGGGATCCTTGGCTGTCGGGGGACGCAATTTTGGATTTATACGGGTCTACGGTGGTTTATGATGTAGAGAGTAGTTTGGAGGCGCGGTTGTCGGAGTTCATGGATGGTGATGGAGGTTTGAGGTGACTTACAATGTCTTGGGAATTGCTTGAGATATGGGGTCTTATTCAGGCAGTGGGGCCTAGAGTGATAGAGGAGAATTATTGGGTTTAGGTGCTGGATGCTAGTGGTTGATTTTTTATCACTAGTACGTGGGAGAGTTTGCGTCATCGTTGTCCTAGGGTGTCTTGGGCTGGTATTTTGTGGGTGGGGGGATGATATTTGCGTCACTCCTTCTTTGCGTGGTTAGCTATGAAGGACAGGTTGGGAATGCGGGATTGATTGAAGATTTGAGGTGTATTGTCAGAGGGGGGTGTCTTCTGTGTGGGGGAGGTGTAGAGTCACGGGATCATTTATTTTTTGAGTGTGGGTTTGGGAGAGAGGTGTGATCTGGTGTATTGCGTCAGTTGGGTTCGTTACATCGGGTGGTGGGTTGGGATGTAGAATTGAGTTGGTTGTGCCGAGTGGGGTCGGCGACTTCATGGCAGGAGCGTAATCGTTGACTTCATGGAGGTAGACCGAGGTTGATGTCTGCTCTGGTTCACCTTATAGTGTCTACGGTTCGTGCTCGTGCTGCTTCTTGGCGGGTTGATCTTCTTGGTCTTATCTAGTGTGTTTACTGATGTTTTTTCTTTTTGAACTTTACGTTGTTCTTTGTTTTGTTGTTATCCCTAGTTTGTGGGGTTTTGGGTTCTTTTCTTTAGCTTTCTCCCTGGTGGTTTGCGAGTTTGCGTTTATGTGTTGGTTTTGTTCTGGTCTTATTTTGTTGGCTTTGTTTTGGTTTTGTTGTCCTGTCTCTGGTTGTACTTTGTTGCTTTGATGCCTTGATCTTGGGCTGTGGGATCCCCTTATTGTATAATAATATCACCTATTCTAAAAAAAAAGAACAAATTCATTCATTTTCTACATGTCAATTAATGGGAGAATACGAAGAGAAAAGGTTATTTAAAACCAATTCTCTAATTAAAAAATATTTAATTTAAAAAACTAATAATTCTTTAATTAATAAATATATATAAATTAACATATTTATTCATCTTCTATATGCCAAATAATGAAAGAATATGAAGAGAAAATGTTATTTAAAACAAAATTTCTAATTAAAAAAAATTTAATTAAACAAAAAACTATTTTTTCTTTAATTAATATATATATATATATATATATATATATACATAAATTAACTAGGAGTGTTCAAAAAACCCGATGACCTGAAAAAACCGATCAATCCAACCCAATCTATGCGGTTTGGGTTGGGTTATCGACTCATTTGGGTTGGGTTGGGTTCAAATAAATGAAAATTTTATGGGTTGGGTTGGTTCATGGGTTCACCTAATATAACCCAAACCCACCCAAATTTATTATTAACTTTAAAATATATTCTTTTATTACTTATAATACAATTATTTTTATATATATTGATTTTAATTTTATTTAATTCCAATATTTTTTAAATAATTTATTCTTCAACAACTCTTAAAAGTAGTTTCTCTACACTTTAGAAAGAAAATTTTCACTATATAAATTGAAATTGAGTTGTTAATCTTAATTCAATATATGAAAATAATTAAATTAGATTTTTACATATTTATGTTTTACTTCTTTTTATAATAAAATTTTAAATAAATAACCCGATTAACTCGTACCAACCCAACCAAAATATTTCATGGTTGAGTTGGGTTGGGTTCATTTTTTAATAAGAGTTATTTAGGTTGAAAAAATTTATAACCCGAACAATTGGATTGGGTCTAACAATTCTTTCAACCCAACCCAACCCATGAACACCCCTAAAATTAACTAATTTAATATATATATATATTCTCATTTAATAAACAATATTTAATATGGATTAAATTCATATTAATATTTGACTCATATTCAAATAACTATTTTTCTCTCAAATAAATCTTTATATTATAATATATCATCTACATTATATTATATCTCATACAATTAATTCCCTTTATTAATTTGAACAATTCAAATTAATCCAAATTAATTCGATTCTTACTTATCCCAAATTAGCTAACTTGGGGACCTTATAGATCTACAGTAGCTCTAATGGTACTTGATGAATAAATCAAACTTTTTGATTAAATTAATAAACTTCCATTAACTGTCGATCACTCTACTAAAGATGATAACTGCACTTTTCGCACTATAGATATATTTCCGTGTCCATTGGATATAACCAATCAACAATGTATCGACTTTTCAGAAATTGCTCGTAAGTACAACTAGGTTAAAATTATCGTTTTGCCCCTATAGTTACATCTAACTCTTTAAGTACCACTAACCCCTTTAATGAACAATACGTTATAGTCCAACTATAACCTAACCCCTCTCGGACTAAGAAAGTGTGTGACGCCACATTGTTCAAGGTTCGAAATTAGCCCTCAAGGGAGCAATTTCTCTACTTTTTCTAACTATAGAGAATGAGTGAATTCTTTCTTGTGTAGCTATGTTCCCAGCTCTTCAATCAGACGAATACCCAAAATGATAGGCATACTGAGTCAATGAAACCGACACTCTCACCCATGCAAATCAACTGATCGCTTTCATAGGCAGGAGTTCATAATTCATTCAGGATTCACGCCAAGTCACTTATAGTCATCATGGTGAAATGTAAGTCTCTTCTAACAACGGTATTATATAGAGAGACTATTCATTTCATGGTCCGATCTTATACAAACTCTTTATATAAAATACCTCTACTCACATGTCTTCACATGGATGATTAGGTCAGATAATTTATAGCACTTTACAACAATTGTAACAACTAAAAGGCAGATCATATTCGTAATGTCACCAGGATAAGGTACCAAATCTTATCCATCTACTACAGGCCGTTTAAGTTATCACTTAAACATGATCCAACTATATGTTTATACATACATGTTAAGTTTCATAAGATAACTTTGGATCTTAGTTTATTGGTTTTTGTGGGTTAATGCAACTAAATGTCAAATAAAATACCTCTTATTTTATTAGATAAATTAAGTATTTGTACAAACCAATTACAAACTACAAGACCCACGAGATTTAGGACATCAACCTCAACAATTTCCCATTTGTCCTAAAGCTAGTGGGGTGTATAGAATGAAAGAACAAATAAGTACAATGTACACAAAAAACAAGAAACTAGGTATATAATACACACCTAGTAATATCTCCCACTTGTCCTAGACTAAATGAGGCATGTATCGTAGACCTAGACTTTCCAGGTGACCCTCAAACACCTTAGCCATCAAGGCCTTTGTAAACGGATCAAGAATATTGTGTGTCGAAGCTATCTGCGTGATGATCACGTCCCCTCAATGTACAATATCTCGAATCAAATGATACTTGCGCTTAATGTGTTTTCCACGCTTGTGGCTCTTGGGCTCTTTGGAATTATCCACAACACCAATATTATCACAATAAAGGGTGATAGGTTTTGACATGTCTAGAACTACTTCCGGTTGAGTCAAGAAATTCATCAGCCAAACAACCTTCTTGGCCGCTACACAAGCCGCTACATATTCTACCTCTATGGTGAAGTCAGTAATGCACCCCTACTTGGTGCTTCGCTAGAATATAGATATATTTCTGTGTCCATTGGATATAACTAATCAATAGTGCATCGACTCTTCACAAATTTCTCGTAAGTACAACTAGACAAAAATTACTGTTTTTTCCCCTGTCGTTACATCTAACTCCTTAAATACCACTGATTCCTCTAATGAACAATAAGTTACAGTCTAACTATAACCAAACCTCTCTTGAGATTATAGGTAAGGTAATAGGTTATCATTCAACAAATTGCCTGATTGCTAACCTTGATTTGGCAGGTCTGTTTCTTTTATTTCTTTTCAAATTAAGTTATATGAACCCTAATTGAATGTAATTTTGTACTAAGAATTTTGTATTTAAGACATGGAAATGTTCAATGTATCGTGTTGTTTCTCTCTTTTATAACTTTAATATTTATATAATGTATGTGTTTTCATGTTTTTTTTTTCTTTTGGGTTTTAGGTTTTTTCAAGGAATCTTACTTCTCATGACCATGAAGCTTTCATGTTCCATAAATTGAAGCATTTAAGGTTGAGTTGTTATATGAGTTGTTTATGTTCATGTACCATGCCCAATGAATTCAGTTACTATATTCTTTTCCCTTAGTTATTTGGTTACCATTGCCTTTTCTATTTGTTACAATTACTAATTTTCTCTTCACTTTGATAAGGTTAGTTGTTAGAATACATAAGTTTATTTTCCATTGAGTTTATGTTCATGAGTTTTGTTACTTCATTATCATGTACTTAGTTTACATATAGTTTAATGCCTCTATATTAACGTTTAACTCCCTCTTATTTAGCTAGTGAAAACACCCCCTAACAATTAACATACCAAAGTTTCTTAAAAGTAAGTTCTTACCATTTTTTGATACACTAGTGAAATTTATTTGTATCTAACAAAATTTTAATATTGCCATGTAACCCTTGTTGGCTTTATTCAAGTTTTATATAACTACAAGGAAGAGCTTTAGTAAATGTCACTATAGGTGTTAAACTCTTCTTGTAAACATGTATAAATAGAAGAGAGGAAACTTAAGAGAGTGAAAATTTGTATTTGAGAGTTTATAGCTTTACCTTTGAGTTCAATCAATAAGAATGTTCTCTATAAAAGCGTGGTTGAATTTAGCTATTGAAATCATTCATGGTGTTAAATGCATGGGAATTTGTGTGTGGCTTAGTTGATGATGAATTGCTGCTAATTTTTATGAAGTGGATTGTTGTCAATTATGATGGAATTCTAGAATGATTAAGTTCAATTTCTTGTGGCCTCTAACTTTTGGATTTTATTATTTCAATATTGATTTGAGTTATTAAGAAAACTAATTGTAGTTCGAAGTGGGTAATTGATTAATAATCTTTGAATTTATTAACTTATTGACAATTTCATACAAAAAGAAAAATGAAAGTACTTGATCCAAAATTTCAAGGATGTACCGACTAATTACATTTAATAGGAAAGATATAAGAAAACATCAAATGTATTGTGTAGCAATTGATAATCAAATAGAAAATTTTTATGTTTACTTTATGTAACAATTGGTTATAGTTGGTAATTAAATAAGAAAACAACAACTTTATGTGCCTTTGATATTAAAGTGATGTATGAGATGCAAATACTTTTATTAAAGTGTTTTTTTATATAGTTGTTAGGTTGATATATGTGGTATGAGTGTCGATATTTGAAGATATGAGTTGAACATTGGTATTACTTCGTTATTTTGGAGATATGGAATAACTAGCTTGTCCATATGAGATTGATAGCTGTAGCTTTTGGAATTGTTCATACGCGAGGGGAGGGGGGTTGATTGTAGATTTTGGAAATGTGTTATGAGGTTTGACAATAATGTTGAAATTCATTCTTTTCTGAATTATTCATTTGAGTTGATTGATGCTTCAATTGTTCATATATATGTGTTGTTTGTTTATTTGGTTAATAAATGATTATCCTCTTCAATTAAATTACATCATTGTTGGACTTTGAAACATGAGCCATTATAGGTAATTTTCTAATCGTAGGAGAGTTTCTTGGAGGCACGATTTAGACTTAAAGTCATTGGTTCTGATACTCTTCTCTTTTGTTTGTAGATTTCAAGGGCTTGAGAATAATATCTGATGAGGGTTTGACTTTGGAGTTACCTAAGAGTGTTGTAGTGCTTGAAAAAGGGTGAAGTCTCTCTTTCTTATTATTACATATGCTCTGTATTTTATGATTAAGAATCATAACTCGTTTTTTTGTTATTAAGTATATTGTGTCTAAATGAGTTTTATTCACATGTTGGGTGAGATAGTTTGTAACTTTTGTATTATTCATGAGGTTGTTAGTGTTGTAACATTGAAGGTATCAATATAGAATTGTAATTTTGGAATTATTCATATAAGTGTTAGTTTTGTAACGTTGTAGACATCAAATTGTGAATATATATTATCTGTTTATATGATTGATAAGATTGAAAATGTGTGTGTTGTTTATTTAGTTGATGAATATTGTTTGTCTTATATATATCAATGTGATTGTTGGATCTCAAAACAGGAGCAATTATATAGGTAATTTCTAAGTGTACAATTTTATTATAAAAAATAAATACACACAACTTGACAAGCAAAACGTATTTCTAAAAACTGTCAAGTTATGAAAATCTTGATTCATAATAAATGTCAAGGACTTAGATACTTGACACTTAAAATAAGTCAACATATCTCATATACTTGACAATTATAACATATTAAGTAAATTACAGCTTGACACTTTTAGCCAGTAAAAAAATTTCTCTTATTCTTGAGACGTGATTACTTGACGTTTTTATAAACATCAAGCAATATAGTTTTTATAGTAGTTTTTAATTAATAAACATACATAAATTAACAAATTCATTCATATCCCATATGCCAATTAATAAAAGAATATAAAGAGAAAAGGTTATTTGAAATCAATTCTCTAATTGAACAAATATTTAATTAAACAAAAAAACTAACTTTTCTTTAATTAATATATATACACATAAATATATATATACATAACTTTTATGTATATATATATTAATTAATATATATATACATAAATTAACTAATTTATATATATATAAACAAAACACAATCATTCATTTAATCAACAATATTTAATATGGATCAAATTCATATTAATATTTGAATCATATTTAAATAATTACTTTTTTCTCAAATAAATCTTTATATTATAATGTATCATATACATTATATTAATCTCATAATTATATCTTATATAATCATTTCCCTTCATTAATTTGAACAATTCAAATTAATCCAAATTAATTCGATTCTCACTTATCCAAAATGAACTAACGAGAGGACCTTATAGACCTATAGTTTGAAGCTCCAATGGTACTTGATTAATTAATCGAACTCTTTGATTAAACTAATCAACTTCCATTAATTTTCGGTCACTCCACTAAAGACGACAACGAAACTCTTGGCACTACAGATATATTTCTGTGTCCATTGGATATAACCAATTAACAGTGCGTCGATCCTTCACAAATTGTTTGTAAGTACAACTAAGCCAAAATTATCGTTTTGTCCATGTAGTTACATCTAACTCCTTAAGTACCACTTATCCCTCTAATGAACAATAAGTAATAGTCCAACTATAACCTAATCCCTCTCAAGCCAAAAGAGGGTGTGACGCCACATTGTTCAAGCCTCGTAATCAGCCCTTAAAAGAGCAATTTCTCTACTTTCTCTAACTATAGAGAATGAGTGAATTCCTTCTTGTGTAGTTGTGTTCTCAACTCTCTAATAAAATGAATCCCAAAATGAAAAGCATATTGGGTTAGTAAAACCGTCTACTCCCACTCATGCAAATCAAAGGATTGCCTTCATAGGCAAGAGTTCACAACTCATTCAGGATTCAGGTCAAGTCACGTATGGTCATCCTGAAATGTAAGTCTCTTCTAACAACGATGTTATAACTATTCATTTCGTGATCCGATTTTATACAAACTCTTTATATATAATACCCCTGCTCACATGTCTTCACATGAATGATCATGATTATATCATTTATAGTACTTTACAATAATTATAACAACTAGAAAGTAGGTTGTATTTGATGTCACCAGGACAGGGTACCTAGCCTTATCTATCTACTACAGATCGTTTAGATTATCACTCAAACATAATCCACTTGTATGTCTATGCATACATGTTTAAGTTTCAAAAGATAAGTTTGGATCTTAGTTTATTGGTTTTTGTGGGTTAATACAACTAAATGTCAAATAAAACATCTCTTATTTTATTAGATAAATAAAGTGTTTGTACAAAACAATTACAAACTACAAGACCTACAAGATTTAGGGCATGAACCCCCAACACAAAGATGCTTTGATTCACGTGCAATTTTTAATTAAACCAAAATTTCAAATCTTTCAATTAAACCAAATTCAAATCCCATGATTTTCTCCATCTTTCTTCTCTGTTTTTTCCCCCCATTTTCTCATATCTTCTCCAAACAACAAACCGGATCCAAGCTTGCTCCAATTTCACTACACACTAGGGATGGCAAAAAATCTGTGGGGGTGGGTCCCCACGGGTCGGGTTGAAAAATCCCTGATTTGAGCGGGGATAGAGATCAAATCAGGGACTCTTTTTGGGTCTCGATCGAGGGCGGGGAGGGGGGACCCTGATCCCCAACCCTACCCTGAAATTTATATTTTTCTAATTATACCCAACCCATATCTATTTTATCCAATATTTATTTGACCCACTTTTATTTTATACTTATTTAACCCATAACTAAAGCCCAAAACTTAATACATTGGTTGTGGTATAGGACATTTTAATTTATTTTACTTCCAACTTGTATTTGAACTTTATTTAATATGTGAACTTGTAGAATTTGACTTGTGGATTTGTGAATTTGTAGAATTTGTAGAATTGGACTTATGGATTTGTGAGCTTGTGAATTTGTAGAATTTGACACGTAGATTTGTGAGTTTGGAAATTTATAGATTTTGTTTATTTTTATTTCATGAATTTGTGTATATTAAATTTAGTTTATTTTTTATGACTCAATTTTTTTTTTTTTTTAAAAAAAATGAAACATATGAGATTTAAAAGAAAAAGATATAACAATTTAAACGAAGAATCTCTAAAGGAATTAACAGGGAAATCCTCGCGGAGATTAATAGGAAAAACAGGAAATGGTTCCTCGCGGGAACCTGTTTCCCCAACGAGGATCCCCCCTCCCCTACCCGCCTTCAAATGGTGGGGATGGAGGTAAATTCTCCCCGCGGGGAAGGGAAACCCTCCCTCGCCCCGCCTCGACCTCGTTGCCAACCCTACTGCATGTTCTGCCTTCCACTACACGTTGTTACCCAGATTTACCTGTCGCAGCTCTCTAGCTCATGTACGGCCAAGATCCAGCCGCTGCCTTCTTCAATCCACCCTGCCACCATCAACGCCACCCCCTACCCAACTCAGATATTCTTTATTCCCAAGACATCTTTAAAATCTTGAACCCAACGACACCTTATAATTTTGAAAATGAATTGAATTTTTAAATATCTCATAAACTAAACGTTAGAACTATAAAGTAAATTTAAAATTGGGGCCAAACTTGTGTGGGTGCTCCAACTTGGGCCAAATAGCCCAATGTATCAGCAGGAACTCCAAGTTCTACCACTCAAAGTTAAAATCATTTCATTCATGTCAATTTCTTCTCCCTCTCACGCATTATTTGTTTAATTGAGAATATACTTACCAATTAAACTATTCTTAAGTTGACATAAAAATAAGAGGATGACAATTGCACTGATACATGCAACACTGTCTCTTAGTCGACTTTAGTTGTTGTCAGTTGTCTCTATCGATGTCGGTCTCACTCAACTAAACATACCTCTCATGGACTAAACCTTCCCTCCTCATAACTTTTCATTTCCCTACGAAAGAATCCCACAATTATATTCCATGTTTTCCTTTTGTTTTCCTTATAACAAAACTCAAAGTCACAAAAAAAAAAAATAAAAAAAAATAAAAAAAAATGGGGGATTTAAATAAAACGACAGTGTCCATTTCAAGAGCATGTGAGAAGTGGCATCGGAGGCCGCCGGCATGACCGATATGTAGGCAGAGTTTTTAAACCACACTGTCCATTGCTCTAATTGTGGCCTATGGGGGTGCGGCGGGACCTGCTCTGTGTTGCTTAAAATCACCAACAAAACACACCATAACATCCAACTGCTTTTTCACTGTCGGTGGGTTGTTCACTGGGCCCAATTTACCTGACCCATTACCCTCTATAACCATCTTCCCTTTAAGTTTTATAGGTTCTGATATCATATTACGCAATAACTTAATGATTGGATCGACGAGAAGAATACAAAAATAAGAAGTTTCTGAAATCAACGACGGGTAAAAGGATTTCAAGGGTTACAAATATTTTTGATTAACCAACGAGATTTATTTTTAAAAAGTATAAATAAACATGAAAAATAGGTTAATTACAAAAACCACATTTGAAGTATAATGATAGTTGCAAATATACCCTTAAATTTTTAATTTTAAAATTGATTAAAATTGGACGTTTAAATTTATATAATTGTATAAATGGTAACACTTGTATAAGTTTATGAGTTCAAATTTTATCATTTGTAATGTTATGGGTCCATTTTTAACAATTATTGTAAGCTTGAGGGTCCAATTTTAACACTTGTAAAAGTTTAGGGGCCCAATTTTACAATTGAAAGTTTAATAGCATAATTGTATTTACCACCATACTTGAAAGGTGGTCTTTGCAATTTACCAAAGAAAAATAATAATTGAAATAGATTTTATCTCATTATTTTTTAAAATTTCAAATTAAGAAAATTTTGAGAAAATTTAAATTTTAAGTTCCAAAGGATATGAGTGGTTGGTCATTCACTTTTCAAATTATACTTTTTTAGTCTTCAAAATTTTATAATAGGTGCATTTGATCTCTAAGTTTTTAAAATATAATTTTATAATCTTGCCGAAATTTTAAACATGGGTTTAAAAGGTCATTACAATAATGTTTTAATTATTATTATTTTTTTAAAAATAGTACTTCATATACTTTTTAAACATATTCTTAAAAATTTAATAAAAAAATGTATATATTTTAAAAAACTTGAGGAATAAAAGAGTACTTTGAAAAACTTAAAGGCCAACCACATCTATTCTTTAAAGCTCGTACTAAAAAGATAGTTTTCCTTAAAAAATTCGTCAAAATTGAAACCAAGAGAATGAAATACCTCTACCCATAAATCTTCTAGAAACTTTGAGGAATTATTATTATTATTATTTTGCTATTATTCAAAATGAAAACTTAGAAAATGCAACTCGATCCAATTTTCTTAAGATAATTGCAAAGTTCCTTCATCTTTGTAGGATCCTCATCATGGTACTTCTTTAACTTCATCACCAACTTGAATTGATTTTTTTTTTTCACTGAATAACTATTGAGAATTCCATCTCAAAACTAAATAACAATTTAAAAGAGTAAAACCCATATATCATTTTCAATATGAGATATGTTATGGGTAGATTTATTGAGATGGGCCAATCCGACAATTTAGAGAGATAGAAGACCTATAGTCTCATAATGAGTTTAAGACACACGAGGAGAGCCTTAGAGAAGCCTAAACATGAGGAGCCTAGGAGCGCCTGAGCTTAGAGAAGTCTAAGTATAAGGAGCTTTAGCCTAGAAGAGCCTATGCAAGCATAAGGAGTTTGAGCCTTAGAGAAACCTAGACATAAGGAGCATAAGCCTAGGAAGGAAGCTCTAAAGGAGTCTCGAAGAGCCATAAGCATAGGCGTGATGAACTTAGGAGAGCCTAGAGATGAAGAGTATGAGCCTAGAGGAGCCTAGGAGGGTGGACTTGAGCTTAAAGAAGCCTAGACTACGTATTAGGAGAGTATAAGCCTAAAGAAGCCTAGGCTAGGTATAAAGAGAGCATAAACCTTAAACACTTTAGGAGAGCTTAGAGGGACCCATAGGGAGAGCCTTGTGGAGTTTAGAGGAACTAGGAGAGCTTAATGAGACCTATGGAAAGAGTCTAATGGAGCTTTGAGGACTCATGGGAAGAGCCTAAAGAGAGCTTAGAAGACCAACGAGGAAAGTTTAATGGAGCTCAGAGGATCCATGGGAAGCTTAGAGAACCTATAAGAGAGTCTAGTGGAGCTCGGAAAACCCATGGGAAGAACCTAGGAGAGCTTAGAGGATCTATGGGGAGTTTAGAGAGAGCTTAGAGGACCCATGGAGAGAGCCTAGTAGAGCTTAGAGAACCCATGAAAAGAGCGTAGGAGAGCTTAGAGAACCTACGAGAGACCGTGAAGCTGTTAGGTTTGAAACCACCCAAATACAACTAACAGATCATAAAGGAGATGACGAGTTTGAAATATCTCCTTTATGACTTGTTCGTTGAGAATCTAAGTGGGTGGTACACTTAAGCATTGGTTTCAGTGATGGTGTAACCGCCCAACGAGTATTAGCTCAACAGTTCCAAAAATTTATGAGTGGCAATCATGAACCCGAGTGATAGTTATGCTTGACTATTCTATATAAGTGCCAAAGCCATTGGTCGAAAGTATGCCTAAAACACCCTACTATTTTCTATTGTCAAGTTACTCACAAATCCAAGATTGACTTGAGCATTAGAGTTTGTACGGCTTGACACCATACTTGTGCTCAATCTCATTTATCTTACACGCACTTGGACTATTTTTTCGATAATACAAATCCACGGTGGATCCATTTTTTGGCATCAAAAGGATCTCAATATCGGTCTCTATCTCCATTTTTCTAGTTTCCCTCCTGTTTATGCAAAATTGATATTTGAAGTGATATATCTTCCCATCTCTTCTGTCAAACAGACAAACTCCCACCTTCTTGATAGAAACTAAACCCACAATCTGTTTGTTCCTCCATTTAATATGGAAAACCAAACCAAAACAAAAGGGATGTCAAATTTCCCCACAAGTTCTTTAATTTAAACCATAATTATTAATGGAGGGAAAAAAGAAAAAGAAAAAGAAAGAGTGGGGAATAGTTAGTAATTAAAAGACTAGGACTTTACATAATAACATTAAAACCCAAATGAATGAATATAGAAGGGAAACCAAATAACAATAGAATATGCAGGGCTGTATTTCATGTAAAACTACAAACAGGACATGTTCTGTCTCTAAGCATTATACTACAAGAAGCATTCAATTTGGAAGGCACCTGTTTTTGTCTCCCCCATTTTTCCCTTTATTTCTTTTTGGGTGTTTTTTTTTCCTTAGGAAATATCTATTTTTTTCTCCAAAATCAAAAATTAAAAAAAAATCTTCCTATTCCATTCAATTATCAATGACTTTGAAGGAAGATGATGATGATTATCTGGATTCTCATGCTTAAGAAAATAAAATAAAATAAAAAAGGTAAAAAGAGTACTTTTTCTTCTTTTCAGGTCTAAAACATGAAATTGGAAGGCTTTTGCCATTGTCCTGTTTTTTCCAACTTTGTACACAAACCAAGAGGATGAGATTATTATGTTTTGTTTTGTTTTGTTTATTTTCTGTTTCAAAACCTTCTCATTTTTCTAATGTCAACTCAATTCAATTTTGTGTTTGTTTTTAGCTTAAAATACAAGTTTGGTTATTGTACTTGGAGAATCATTTGGTTTTGGCGTCTCTATTTTGAGATGTCTTAAAATGTTTTACTATCCATAAATCTTAAATTTAGTTATCCAAAGTTATTTTTTATTAAAATTGGTTAAATAATAATATTATGTTATTAAAAATTTAGAGGGAAACACCAAACTCAAATTTTTTTTGGAGAAAAACTCAAATATGATCCTAAAAATTTATTAGATAATATATAATTAAATCTACCTTCACTAATTAGCTTAAGTTTTTTTGGTCAATTGATGATTTATTATGGTATCAGAGCATGTGGACCAAGAAGATTGTGTGTTTAAGTCCCTGTAATGTTGTTTTCTCAAATTGATGAATTTAAGAAACTTGATTAAGTGTTGCAATTTTTGTCCTAAATTTTTTCTTCGATAATTCACTCATTAATTTCAACCAAATGAAGCATTGCACAAAAATACACAAATTAACCAATAAATTTAAATTTCACAAAAAAAAAAAGAAGATCTTTAATGCTTTTTTCCTCTTAAATTATATTGATTTCATAGTATATATGTATTTTATAATTTATGAAACACATCAGAAAAAAGACCATTTTTCAACGATATTTGAATCATGGCTTATTAGAGAGTTAAAATTATAACACTTTTTAAAGTTTAAAATTTAAATTTCAATATTTATCTACATACAATTTGATGAAATTAAAAAGTTTATGGTTAAACATCGATACAAATTGACCGATTTATAGGTCAAAAATTCGTTCTTTTCTTTCACTTTTAAAGAAAACTAACAACAATAATTATATTTAAGATTTATCGAAAACTACATAAATTAATAGAGATTAAAATAAAGTATAGTTACCAGAATGACACTTTATGATTATTGTTTTAGGGTGGCAAAGGAGAGTGAGCGAGTAAAAAGTACAAATAATTAAGATAGACATAAATAATTTAAAAGGAATAATTCCATACGCTTATAGGAAAAAAAAAATTAGCACCATCTTCTGCTTCCTTTTCTTTCTCTCATACATTTTATTTCTCCAATGAAATTGATAAGAAACTATTTTCATGTATTTTTCATACCATAATATTACACAATCACTAATAATTTGATATGAAAATTACATTAAAAAAGGCCCCTTTTTTATGTTAAAGATTTAAAAAATGAATATTATTTATGGAGAAAGTTGAAAAAAGGAGAACCAGTGATGATGTTCATAGATGACAGTGAAAGCCTGAAATTGAGAGAGAGAGATTTTAACTGAAAAAGTGAAAAGAGAGAAAGGCTCCAATTGCAATGAAAGATGGTTGTAGGAATAGTACAAATTAATGCATTTGTTTTTTCTCTGTTTTTTTATTTCTAATAATTTAAGGGGAAAAAAAAAACATTATCATTGTCAGAGTTTGTTATATTTGGTACAAGAAGACAAGTTGTTTATTCATTCTTATATACATATTTTCTCTCCATCTCATTTTTTTCCCCTTTTTCTTTATTAAATTTTCTTTTTTTTTTTGTCAAATAATTGGAGCAAAAAGGGCTAAATGAAAGTAAAAGGATGGTTCCACGTCTCTCTCGGGAAAAAAAAATACGATTTAAGTCGTTAAATTTTGAATCTAGTTTCTGATACAATTTTACTTTTGAAATTATAGTTTATTTCAATTTGATCTATAGATTTCAATATTTACATTTTTAACCTCAATTTTTCATTAAATACTCATTTTTCATCTTTAATTTTAATGTCTATTAATTAATTTAAAATAATATAATTAATTTAAGTTTCACTATTTTTCATTACTATTAAAATTTGAGTTTATACTTATTTTAAATTAACAGTTATTGATGTCAAGAATGTGTGTATTCAATAAAAAAAAAATTAAAGTTAAAAGTGTAAATCTTAAAATTTAGGAGCCGAATTGTAACAAACCCTAAATATCAATTGTAAAATGATAATATTTTGAAATTTAGTGACTAAAACGAAACCAAACTTAAAAACACATTTTAAAATCTATAAACCAAATAGAAACTAAACTCAAAATCTAAGAAAAAAATATATATTTTTCTTATAATATCCTCCAAGCGAAGGTAATTTTTTTTTTTTTAAAAAAAAAATCACATGCTACAATCTTTTTCTTGTGAAGATTTGGTATGCTATTTCGAGCTTTGTAAAAAGTCTTGCTTGTTGCTAAATAAAAAATTAGAAAGGTTGAAATTGTCCTTAATCACTCTCAATCACAACATCATTCGGATTTTACTTTTATTAATAAAGATGGATCTTCGGGAAACATCTCAACTTATAAAATGATATTTATATGTCATTTCAATTACTTATTCTTTTTCTTTTTTTTATTTTAAACCCATCAAATTTTGATGAAGAGAATTATAAGATAATTAATGCATAATTAATGTTTAATTAGTTAATTTTCATATTTTTTTTCTAAGATTATAAACAACTAATTTAAGATTGAAATAGGAAACTTTTGATTATCCATTTCAATATTGAATTTTATGTTTAAAGTCTTTTTTATCTTTAAAGGATAGACTTTCTTTACTTGACCATAAATTTGACCTAATTATCTTTCGGTGTATCAAATTTTCAGTTCAGTTTTTCAAAACCTTTTAGTTTACCTTTTAAGATTTCATAAAGATATAAATTATCTAACTTTATTTTTTGGGTTTGAATAATTTTACATTTGTATATTTTAAATAATTTAGATTTTTTTTGGTTGAAGCCAGATTTTAGATTTCATTTTGGTGTAATTTTTTAAAATTACATCATTTTTTTAAAAAAAAAATTTGTTATGAGGGAGTATTTTTGTCAATTAAACTATTTTAAAATTTCTTTCTTTTATGCATTTGGTTATTTATACCAACAACCTCAAAAAATCCGATCACTCTAACCCAATTTATATAGTTTGGGTTAGGTTGTTAACTTATTTGGGTTAGATTGAGTTGGGTTCAAATAAATGAAAATTGTATGAATTGAATTGGTTCATCGGTTCACCTCAAATAACCAAAACAACCCGAACTTATTATTAATTATATTATGATACAATTATATATACATAAATTTGTTTTAATTTTATTTAATAATCATTATTTTTTGGACAATATATTCTCCAAAAACTCTTAAAAATGTTTTTTTAACCATTTAGAAAAACAATTTTCGTTAATATAAATTAAAATTGAATTGTTAATTTTAATTCAATATATGAAAATAATTAAATAAAATTTTCATATTAAATTTTCTTATTTTTAGAATAAAAATTTTAATGAATAACTAGAATAATCCAAACCAACTGTTAATGCTACATAGTTTTGGTTAAGTTTGGTTCATTATTTAATAAAAGTTGTTTAGGTTGAATAAATTTACAATCCGAACAATTGATGGGTCCAGAAGGTACTTCAACTCAATCCAATCTAACCCAACCTACGAACACCCCATGAACTAATAGTTTTCCAAACTATTATTCTCATTTAGCTATTTTGTCCAATTTACTCTGTCAACCATTGTTATTTTTTTGAGTTTAATATACCTTAAAAGTGTAATTAACAATTACATGAATTTCTGTTTAAAATGTTATTTATATCATATGTTAGCTTTAATTTAGGAAGTTAATATGACGATGATGTTATAAATTGACTACAATCTTGATTAATATTGACTCATTAAATAGATTATTTGGAAAATAAAAAGGGATAAACATTAAAGACAATATTTAGGGCTAAATATTTGTTTTAATTTGCTCTTTGTAGGTCTGCCACCTTTTCGAAACACAATTAAAAGAGGAATAGCTTTTTTTAAAAAAAATTAATTTATTATTATTTTAAATTTAATTAATGCAAATCTTTTTGGCCCACTTGCTTTTCTAGCTCCTTCATGCCTACCTTAGCTTAGATTAGCTTCCCCACAATTAATTACTTAATTAATTCTTTAATCTTTCATAATTAATTATTCGAAAATCTTTGTTATCTTTTTTAATCCCTCGTGCTTTCTAAAGCTAAAAAAAAAAGCCACCAACAACAATTTACTCTATCTTTGATTTGACCAAATAATGACATTGTCTTAGAGTAAGATTATGTTGTATTATTCTCTTAACTAAAATTTTGCTTTTTGTTCAGGTAGGGACAACGACATTTCAAATATTTTTAAAATGATATGATATTGTCAACTTTGAACATAAATCTTTAAGATTTTGATTTTAATTTCAACTAAAATATCTTATACTATTAGAGATAATTGTCTTCACTTATATACCACATTGATTTTCCTTTTATCATGCTCCCATCAAACGAGGACAACTAAAACCTCCTCTCAAATAGTCACCCATCCATGTTTATTCTCGAGCAATCACTTTTAACCAGTCAACTCATTTTTGTCATATCTCACTACCTGTCCGATTAGCTCAGCCACAGATCATTATGACTACGTCATCAAGACACACCAACACGACTAAGTGCAAGGGGCATGAGTCTGATACCACTTGTCATGGATAACAATCCTCCAAATATCTCAATAATGATATGGCATTGTTCACTTTGGACATAAGTCCTCATCTCAAATTTACTTTTGGTTTCATCTAAAAGGCCCACATCATTGGAGATACTTGTGTACACTTAATTATATATATACCATGAATATTTTCCTAACCAATATGGAACTTTGGTCACACTCCAACAACTCAAAATTCTCTTTTTAATAGTGTCATTTTTATTATTAAAAGTTTATTTGGATATTTACATTTTGATATCTCCAAAATCTAACAAACCAATAATAATTAAAAAAAATCATAAATGATAATTGAATTAGAAACTTTCGTGAATCATGATACTTATTTTAAGCAACAACTAGTTCATATATTTGATGTTTTACCATTGAGACATTATATCATGTATTATTATTTTGGTTAAGATAATTCTTTGAAATAGACCCAATATAATAGTATTAGTTTATCTTGTGAAAATTCGAACTTTTGACTTTTTAAAAAAAGTAAGATTATCTTAATTATTAAATTAATGATTATGTTGACAAATACATAGGTTTTAACTATAAAAAGAATAGGTATCGGTTTATATACTCATCACTATACAATTATATAAGTAAAAAAAAAAAAAAAAAAATTATGTTGATCAATTACACAAAGATTAATATTGATTAAATTTAAAAATTAATTCGAATAATTGTGACTTTTTATGACGAGGATTCAAACCTTCCACCTTTATTCTCAAACTACACATAATGAAGCAACATAGATTGTAATTGATTTATGATGAATTTGATCATTAAATTCTTTTATTATTATTATTTACATCATACCACAAAATTATTTTGGAAAATAGGACAATAATTTTTTTAAATATATATGTGTATATATATTTGTAGAATAATAATTGTTTGGAAAAAGAAAAAAAAACAATGATTGGGGATAGAAGGGTAGTTCAGTAATAAGAAGAAAGAGAACAAGGATCTGCTGCACCTGCCAAACCATTGAGTTGATGTAACTAAACACTTTCTGATTTCGACCTCCACACTCAATCATTAGATGACACGTGTCTTGACATGATTTGACATGGGCTCTTTCACTTCTTATTATTTCTACCATTATTTCCAAAATATATTTTTAAAAAACAAAAATCATATATAATATATCATAATTTCTCTAATCTTATCCCCTTTACCATTATTTTTTTTTTATAAAAAATGTGTATAATATTATTATTTGGATGATTAATTTTGATCATTTTACTACATTAGGAAGGGATATAAATATGAGGTAGTTTTCTTTTGACTTGTGAATTTTAATTTAGATTTTATAATGGGGAAAAATCTGAAAAAGTAGATGACAAAGAAATTTGGGCAAAAAACGACAATAAAAAATCATATCATTTAAAAGTTTACTTGCATATTTTTTTTTAAAAAAAAATAAAACATGAATGGATAATAAATATATATATAATTTAAAAAAGGTGAAGAAAAAAGAAAAGAAATTGGTTGAAAATGTGAATGGTAAAATCCAGAATTGATGTAACTACACAATATGGATTTTGTGGAGAAGTGGATATTTCCAAAGATGCCCTCAAAGTCACATTATTCTTACAGTGGTCAAACAAATATATATATATATATATATATAAAACTTGAAAAACAAAATATCTGAGCCAAAGAATCTCTTTTAATTATTTCCTTCTATCTCATTTATGTGGAGAGACAAATTAATCATAAAATAAATTTAAAAAATAATTAAAAAAGAACAATAAATTAATTTAATTTCTCAGCCTAAAGTTTTGTGGGCTTGAAAGTCTCTCTTTATAAAAACAAAAACAAACAGAAATCAGGAAGGATCCTTTTCTAGGTCTGGCAGTGGCAGGAAATTTGTTATTTAACTATACAAGATATGCTATTGAGTTGGCATTCCCATTTTCAACTTGCTATATATATATATATATATACACAACTATAATATTTAAGGATGTTATCCAAAGTCAAGGATGAAAATATTCGTTGAGTACATTTCTTGACATATTCATAAATTTAAAGTTTCAACATCGATATTAAATATCTATTTGTATTTATGATATCTTTAATAAATGATCTTAATATATAAAATTTATCATCTATTTAATCTAATATGAAAAGAAATACTCATAACAATATCCCCAACTTAGTTTAGAATATATAAAAAAAATTAATTATTAATCTATACAAATTTTTTAAATATTTTTTACTTACAAAAATATCTATAAATATTGATGTTATGAGATATATTTGTAAAAATGAAAGTTCAATATCGACATCAATATTTTAATCCTTTTCAAAATTACAATACTTAAGAAATGTTGGTATCTATTAATTTGTGTTATCTGCAACAAGGTTGTACATCACCTCGAATCAAGTTCCTCTCGAGCAAGTGAAAGGGTAAGGTTTCATTGTCCAAATCTCAGAGTTAGAAAGGAACTATTCGTCTACTTACCCTAGACGGGAAGGAGTGAATTCCATTTTGTGAAATTACATTCTCAACTTCCTATTCGATTAAGTCTTGAAAAATAGTAAGCTTATTGAGTCGGTGACTTGGTTCATTTCTCATCCATATAAATCAAAGTACGGTCTCTTATAAATCTCGAGATCTGAGGAAAGAAGAAAATCCACAAATCATTTTAAATCACTTAGAAGCAAAGGAAATTACATCATTGTGACAATGATAAGTGAGATGAAGAAGAGGAGGAAAATGAATAGAATGAAGGGTGGTATGAGGTGGCTGATTTGCGCATGCTAAGTAATGAAATTGAGCATTTTAATTAGTTGATGATTGACTATAAAGTAAATAATGCGCATTAATTGAGTATCCACTCTTTTGTTAATCTATGAAAAAAACGAAAAAGAAAAAGAAAAAGGATGATTAATATGCACATAATTACATGGATGAAAAATTAAATCATAAAGTCTCCTTCTTTTGAAATAATGGATTTGGCATTTGAGTATTTGCAGATCCTTAAAGTTTTTCTTATATATTTTGGAGAAGTCAAAGTGCTTCTTTTAAAGACTCTTATTTTTCTTTTGAAAAATAATGTCTCTCTTTTTTAATATAATTAAGTATTTCATACCTTCAATAACTCCATTTTTACATTTTTTAACCTTATCCTCAAACATAAATTATAAATACAATTTTCTTAATCTCAGATTACTTAACGTCCTAAACTCAACCTAATCCTTCAAAACTTAAGATACTGAACTTGCATATAAAACCACTAAAAAAAAATCATTTTGATCCCTAAACTTTATTGAAAGTAACAATTTAGTTTTTAAACTTTAGTATATAACAATTTAGTCCATGCACTTCTAACTTTATAACAATTTATTCCCTAAATTTTAGTATGTAATAATTTAATCCTTGATTTTTAGTATGTAATAATTTAGTCATTGTTACTTTCAAAATTGTAACAATTTTGTCCCTCACATAAAAAAAATTCATCAAAATTAGATGTCAATTTTTGATATTTTATGATATAGACTTTAATTTTGCACATATATTGAGTCTCTAATTACTTAGTAGTTTCTTTATGCATAAAATCTCATTAAACCTTATCATTATTTTCTACAATAGGGACTAAACTGTTACAAAATTTAAAATATCGGGACTAAATTGTTACAAACTAAAGTTTAGGGATCAAATCGTTAATTTTATGAAAGTTTAGGGACTAAAAGTGATTTTTAACCTATAAATCTAGTATAAAATTAAAATTTAAAATACGATGGAAAACTAGAATGTATATTTATATGGTTATTATCTCGACCAATATCTAAGTTGACCAATTATAATCGTTTGTTAAAATATAAGAAACAATTACTTGAACAAGTTGTTGAGAATTATATGACTTTAAATTTTATAAAATAGCTATTATACTCGACATTTATGATCCATTTAGATTGACTTGAGAAAAAAATGTTGTTAAAAAAACTCATTTTTATTTGAATACTTTTGATAAAAATGGAGTAAAGTACATCTGAAAAGCTATTTAGAGGGGTTGTCAAACACTCCAATTTCTTCCAAAATGACTTATTTTTTAAATTAAACACTTGAAAATGTATTCCAACTCGTGCATGCAGGTCACCGTTCAACTCGTGTAGATAAATGTATTTTCAAATCATATTAATTTGAATTCTAAATTTTTAATTTCATTTAAATGAACATTAAATTTAAATAAATGTTGCAATTTTTACCATCAATAAATTTCCTATCACTCACTCAATAATTTTGATATAAAACCATGTAAAATTCTTCCTAAATTTGTAAAAATTCATAAATTTACATTAAATATTTAACTCTAATGAAATTTTCCTTTAAAATTTTGTCAATTTTATCATATTGCTTATACGTTTTAAAATTCATTGAACACATAAGATATTTTTAAATGGTATTTGGAGAGTAAATTTATTAGAGAATTTAGTCGATATTTTTGGTCCATATATTTTGAGTTTGGTGTCATTTTTATAACATCATAGGCTTAGGATCCATACCAAAACTCAAAATCTAGGTCCGAATCCTGGGATTGAAGTGTTGCAAATGGTATCACAGTGGAACCTCTCCTAGTAAGATGTGGTTCGGGGATGAACGAAGCAGAAGTTAGTGAGCACGTAATGACTTAAGTTTAGGAGGGGGCATGAATGGACCGAGATCATATCCGAATGAAAACTAGTTTGAGGACATAAAAGTGTAGTTAAGAAAGGCTTAAAAGAATTGAAAGTTACTACATGTATCAACAAGGTGCACCTTTCTTTTCAGTGACTCAACTATAATAACTTCATAGTTAAGTGTGTTGGCTTGAAGCAATCCTATGTAATTGGATGACCACCTGAGAATTTTCCTAGGATGCATGTGAGTGAGAACAAAGCATGATAAAAAGACAAGTATTGGTTTGTGGGGCAACTTTCACTTCTAGAAACATTCAAGATAAGTAAGGATGACGTAGCCGGGTCACATGGGATGTAGGATTTTCTCGACGTATTTTCATGAAAAAAAAAACACAAGGTTATTATATTTTCACAATTTATAAAGGGATGCTCACATATACTATTTTTTGGGGGGAAAAAAAAGAAATCAACAATAATCTAACTTGCATGAACTAATTTTAACATATATGACAAGTACATAATTACAATTGAACAATTGAAAGTATATAGATCAAAATGGAACAAATTTCAAAATACAAATACTAGCAACTTGATATTTTTTTTCTTAAAAAACCTTTTTTAAGGTTAAAAATGGAGGGAAAGAGACAAGGTTTGGTGTAGAAAATCATATTAATTAGCAAATCCCATTTTTGGCTCCCCAAGTTTTTCTTTAACCCAAAATAATCAATCTTCACTAATGCATGAGAAGAAGAAAAAGAAAAAAAAATTGTCCCAAATAATTTTATAATACCATGTCTTCTCCAACATTTGCACTACCCAATTTATTTATTTCCTTTTTCTATTTTATTTTTTTTCCAATTCTAGCCAGCAAGGCATTTGAATAATTATAAAATTCAAAAACTAAAAAATTAAAAAAAAAAAAAAATTATGTGTGTGTTTGTGTGCATATAATATAAGGCAGGAAAATATGGCCAAAAAACACACTTATCAAATTGACTTTTAGAAAAAGGTGGAGTTGAATGGAAATTTCATATGGATGGCAATGCCTTAAACCAAATGCCAATAAATACAACTGTACCCCTTTTTTTTATAAACTAACAAAATTATTCCACTATTTACCCTTCTCTTCTCATTTTTATTTTTCTCAATGATAATATATTTGCAGCCCCAAAAAATTAATAATAATAATAATAATAAAAAAAAAGTTGGCAGCTTTTGATGGATCATCATTTAAATCGTTTTTATTAATAAATGGCTGCACCCAAAAAGAAAAAAGAAAAAAAAAAAAGGATTTCATTTAATTTGCATATTTTTACGAGTTGAGATTAGAGGGTAGTACGTACATTCATCAGCTGCAGGCTTTTGTTGGTTGGATTCTTTTGGTCATTTTCGATAACTCCATCACTTGTTATGTTCTCACGTTGTCCTTTTTCTTTTTTTTCAAGTGAAAATTAAATAAATAAATAAAAATGGTTATGATTTATGCAAATGGCAAAACCCTCTCTTCTAATTTCATAGACTCTCTATTTTTTACCCTTTTTAAAGTTTCCTCTCTTCTATCAACTCTCTTGTCTAACTATACTTGGACACTCTCCTGTGTTTGTAACCACTTTATCTCATATCTTCTTTCAACCCATCTCATAACTAAACAGACGACGTCCAACTACGTTAAACATCATTTCGATAGGCACCACGACCTTCTTTTCCAAAGAAAGAAATTTGAGGATTAAAAAAATTATGGATTTTGTGTGTGTGTGTGTGTTTGTGGGAGAGGATAATTTCACATAACAAAGGTCTTTGCATAAAGAAATAACATTTGTGTAAGAGTTGGGGAAACACCCATCAAATTGTAAAATTTATCCCACATGTCTTGTAATTTCACAATGCAAAAAAGAGACGGTCAAAGGTGTCATTTGCTTTATGACGGAGGAGGATGCTTCCAAAAATCTCTTTTTCAAACCTTGTGGAATGCCTTAAATTTGTTATCTAGTGTTTTGAATGTCGAGAGTGTGAGTTTCGTTGAGCCTCCAAAATCTAAGTTGCATTTATATTTACATTATTTACGATTTTAGCTCAAGGATCTTAGAGGAGTACATTATATATAAACTTTTTAACTCTATTAACGTCTCTAAATCTATAATCTTATACTTTCTCTCTAATAATAAACTATTTACTCTCCCTCTGCTCATGAATGTAGCAAAATGTGTTGTTAGTAAACCACGTAAATCTCTTTGCCAATGAAGTCTCTATTGTTTATGTTTTTTATTGTCAATTTCTTAACAAATCGGTACTAGTCACTAAGATCTTCTCTACTTCTAACCGAATGTAAAAAAAAAAAAAAAAAAACATTGAAGGTGTTAATAGAAAAACTTTGGTGGGTTATAGAGAAAAGTTAGTTTTAAAACTAGAGGAGACAAGAGATGACCCAAGTTGTCTGAGGTGTATTGGGACAAAGTTTAGGGGTGGATGGCTCCTTGTGGGCACCCATTGTTGGGTCAAGTAAAGCATATTTCCCCACTTAAACCTCACAAACAAACTCTTACATAGACACCATTGTTCCCATGTGCACAAATTTAAGAGCAACATTCCAAAACACCAACTTCCTTTCTGTTTCTCTCTTTCTCTCATTCTAATTTCTTCCCCCATGATCATGTTTTTGGAACAACAAAGAGGTTTATGAAAGATGAAGACACACACACATACATTCACAATTCTATGATTCCCTTCAATGTACAAACATGAGAAGGATATATAAGATATGTTTTAAACTCTAATTGGTCTTGTGTTTTTGAATCACAACTTCAAATATGTCGTTCCTATATTGGGGGACACTAATGTTATCCAATCGGTGTTCTCTTGTTTCTTTACTCGCAATTCAACTAAAAATCATCATATATCTTTATACTAATATGATATTGTCTAATTTTGAATAATTTCAACTCTAGCTAGTTTAATTTTATCTATGGTCTGACTAACACACCGGGTGTCATGAAAAACATCCTCACTACGAGCACAAACCACCACCAAAGACAATTGTTTGAATGGGTGTTTGACATATATCAACTTCAAACTTCAATAGTAAACACTATTGAAGTATGCATATTTGTCGAGAAACTCCATCTTACAACTCTGCACTCCGAACACAGGCTTTCTAATTTCAACATATTAATTTTAGATTTCATAACTCAATTTGATGTCGGACTCAATATAGTAGTACTATACACATAAGTATATTTGGTTGAATAAAAATAGTGAAGGTATTTTGAAGGATGGAGAGAGAAGGCTTTTTGTGAAAGGAAAAGAACATCTATACCTGTGAGGAAGTTGACTGGTAGAGAGGACTTTAGGTATGCCATAAAAATGATATAATTTTTGCAGATAAGTTGGGTCATTTGGCTTCTTTTGTGTGGCAGCTTGTGGCTGATGTGTGGTGGTTTGTCATTTGCCAGAAAACTCACCCCCCCAAAAAAAGTAACAATAATCCATCTTTTTTAATTCTTATAATTTTTCTCTTTTTTTTTTTCCTTTTGGTTGTTGACATCACTTGAAGGAATTGCTTTTTATTATTATTTGTTATTAAAATATCATTTTCATCTCAGTAGTTCGAGGTTGTTCAATTTTAATGTAAATTCAACTGTTCAATTTAATCTTCATGTTTTAATCCTTCAAAGTTAATTTTTATCAAATTGACTAAATAATAATACAAATTTTCATGCAGAAAAATATGTGTTTTCAGAATTTAGAATAAATAATAATAATAAAAAAAATCCAACTATAAACAAACAATAGAGACTAAATTTAAGATTTCTTGAAAACACAAGTACTAAAATTGGATATTGTAAAATATAGAGACTAAAATTGAATGAACTTCAAAATTAAAGGATCAAAATGATATTTTTAATTGTTTTTTTCCCATCTTTTTGAAAAGGGTATAAATGACCTGAGATATTAAAGATTAGATCTTCTGTGTGTGAAACTTTCAGGTTAATTGAATCATATGTCGAATTGAAATGTTAGGTCTAAAGTATATAATCTATTTTTAGAATTATAGAAGAGAAGGACAATAGAGATGAAAACTTGGACTTGTTTGCTAATTAGGTGCATAATTTGAAAATATCTTTTTATAATTATTTTTCAAACACACGTCCCTTAACTAGATGAAAAATAAAAGATACAGATATGTTGGCGATAAAATGTTTATAATTAGAATTTTCCTACCTTATTTATGAGTGGAAAAATAAAAGATAGTCCGAGAAATTAATTTTGTCTCCATTGTTTCAAATTTGAAAATAATTGTTTTATAAGTAATATACTTAAATGTGTGTAAAATAAATTAATAGAAAATTAGAGATGTTTGGAATATAGTTCATTCTTATCTTTACCTGATTTATTTTAAGAAGAAAATATGATGCAAAAGTGACAAAATATGAAATGTGACATTCTTTCTTGCCACTATCTAATTGTCTTCTTGCCTTCAAATACATGAACCATATTTTACTCAACTAACTTATTCCATAGATAGAGATAACCTATGCTTATATTTATCTTTCCATAGCCTAAAGGACTATATTAAAAAAGTATAATATTCTTGTTTCTATATATTATAAGACAAACAAATTAAAGCTTAATTTGATAATGGAAAGCATTGAAAATTGAAATTTTATTTTCTATATTTTTATTTTCATTTCATTGCGTCACCTTTATTTTCAAATTTTTAAAATTTCTTTACATTTCAATTCATTGTCATGACATGGCACCAATGTGACGATGATGTAATATTTTAATACCTATAAGTCTTTACATTTCAATTTTTTTTTATGCCATTGTCATGACACATTACTAATGTGACGATGATGTAATTTTTTAATAAACTCGTAATATCAAAATTAAAATTTGACAAATAGAGAAATAAATTTTGAATTAATATAGAAAATATAAGGAAATAAGTATAATTTGTAACGATCCAATTTCAGGAGAGGTATATAAATAAAACGATATCACATTCGAATGAGAGAAATCTTAAAGACATGAAAATATGGTTAAGAAAGTTTTAATAGAATTGAAAGTTACTATCTATATGAATAAGGTGTACCTTCTTATTCAATGGCTCAATCATAGAAACTCCAAATTTAAACGTGCTTAGCTTAGAGCAATTCTATATTGGATGACGTGTCAGGTTGTAGGGAATGCGAGAAAATGTTAGGACGAATAAAATGTCAAATCCTGATTCGAATCCTAGCCTGGGTTATTACATAATTTAACCTTCAAATTATTGTAAAATATTTCAAAACTAATTCACATCCTCCCCCTCCCCAACACCTACTGTCCAACCATATATTTTTCAATATAGGAAATCAATTATGGAGTATCCTAATGAGAAAGTTTATATAATTAAATGAATGTTTAAAAAAAAAAAAAAAAAAAAATTAAAAGTCACCAGATATATATGTATGTATATATATATAAATATAGCAAATAATTGGAGGAAAATGTTCCATCCAATATCCCATCATCTAGCCCTACTAAGAAATTTAGTTTTAATTAATTAGTGAATGTTAACTCATGAGCTTGCTAACATGTATCATACCCATTAAATTAATTTTTTTAATCTTCTTTTATATATATGCATGCTAGGCCTATTATATTCTAAATTAAAATTTAATTAATCACTATTTATGATTAATATGAATACATTGCTTTTGGAGAGATGCTTGTTTGATATTGACATGTATAAATGATGTATTTCTATGGTTATTTTCAAAAATAGAAAAATAAGATAAACTATTTACACAAAATAACAAAATTTAATCTTCTTGGATAGATATTGATAGAAGTCTATTTGTTTCTATCAACGATAGAAATTTATAGAAGATTTATACTATGTGATAACATTGATAGAAGTCTATCGATATTTATCACTATTTTTTACTATTTTTATAAATAGTTTGAATTTTCTTCTCTTCGTAAAAATATTGAATATATATAGAATAAGAAATTTAAAATATATATATATATATATATATATATATATATATATAAAAGAGGGTTTTGGAAGACTTATTTAGCTAATATACCGACTCAGTATATTTCTTTTTAATGAAAAAATGCACCGACACAAAATTATAATTTACGAATATGGTATGAAGTTGTTATCATTATTTACGTTACTCATTTTGGTTTTTTCTGCATGATGTTTTAATTTATATATTCATTATATCTAGGACCGTTTTGAAATTTAAATATTTTAACGTGCCATTTAACAACTTTCCATAATTTAATATCAAATTTAAATAGTTTTATTTGATCAATATAAAATTACCAATTTAAATTATTTGATTAATACATCTCATTGTTTTCATTGTTTTCATTGACGTGTATTTTATATTGGTAATGATATAAATCAAATGATATTCTCTAATTCGTATGTTATTTACATTTATTAGTTCATTAATTTAGAAGTTATAATATTCATAGATTTTACCATCATAGAAATAATATGAATATTAAAGATTCATACCAAGATTTCAATAACTATCGAAGTAATCATTCAACCATCCATATAAAATGATTCAACGTCGAGTAGTAACATGGCGATCCTCATGCCTTACATGATATTTTATGCTAAAATACGATCAAGACAAAAGGTTATGATTCTATAACCCCGAATTACACTCCAAAACCTCAATCCCTTTCAAACTTATAAAGTTAAAATCTTTAATAATTTTCATTTATTATTGTTATCACATCATCATTAATTTTTTAATTCAATAGTCACAAAGTGAGGGATTGAACGACCTCTAACCTCAAGAGAACAATATAAATTCAACAATCCATATAAAATGATTTAATGTTGAGTATAATATAATGACCATTAAACCTTATGCCTCAAGCGATATGAAATGCTAAAATATGATCGAGACAAAGGATTGTGATTGCATAACCACGAATAACACTCTAAAAGCTCATTTATTTTAGTTTTGTAACACATAACAACACACGTAAATCTATTACTTGAATATTACTTCATAGATATACCACTTATTATTAAGTCATATCATTTTTATAATTCAACAATTACCATAGTGATCTAATATTTAAAAAAAAAACAATAAATGCATGCCAATTATTTATTGAAGTATTTTGATTAGAGGCAGATTGTTATTAATAAACAAGTATATATATATGAATAAAAAGAAATGAAGTAAATATAGTTTAGTAAAAATCTTTGCATAAAAATCCAAAGTTTGGCATTATATTTTTTGCAGGTGGGGTCACTTATATTATATAATAGAATAATAAGAGAGGCCAACTTTTTTCCCCCCTTATAATAATGGAAGAAAAAGGACAAGAGTAGTATTCCCCTCCAAAACAAAAAGGATATATATATATATATAATACAATATATATATTAGTTTTATTATAAAAGAAAAGAAATCGTTGACCCTGAGATTTGCAATTGCGGCCCCTACGGCGTTGGGCGTTGGGCTTGTTGGTGTTTGTGGGTTTTGTTTATTTAAAAGCCAGAAGAGAAGCAGCGTTTTTAGTAATTACCCAAAACAAAGAATCCCATTTCAAAACAAAAGGAGAGGAAATGAAGATTGAATCAGTGTTATCGAAGGTGCCACCGGTATGGGCGGCGGCGGTGACGGCGGCGGTGGTGATGATTTTAAGTGCAAAAATGGTGTTGGTTTTATGGTGGAAACCACGAAGAATTGAAAAACACTTTGATAGACAAGGAATTCGAGGCCCTCCTTATCGTTTCTTCATTGGTAATTTTAAAGAAGTAGTTTCTATGATGCTTGCTGCTTCTTCTCATCCAATGCCCAATTTCTCCCATAATATTCTCCCTCGTGTCCTCTCTTTTTACCATCATTGGAAGAAAATTTACGGTACGTTTAATTTTTTTCATTATATTTCTAATTCAAGATCATTCCCATCCAATTCAAAAAGTCTGTTTGAATTGACTTTCTAGGTTCAACCTTTCTAATTTGGTTTGGACCAATTGTCCGAGTCGCCGTCTCCGACCCGGACATGATCCGAGAAATCTTCACCACTAATTCCCACTTCTACGAGAAGAATGAAGCTCATCCTCTTGTTAAACAGCTCGAAGGCGATGGCCTCCTCACTCTCAAGGGTCAAAAATGGGCTCTCCATCGCAAAATCATCTCCCCCACTTTCCATATGGATAATCTCAAAGTAAATTTCTGACTCGGTTTTTATTTTTTTATTTTTTAATATATATATCTTAACTAGTTGAGGTAAATTTATAATTGTTGTTAGTTGTTGATTCCATTGGTGGAGGAAAGTGTGGTGGAAATGGTGGAGAAATGGTCGTCTATGGCGGAGAGTACCGACTCTGACGAGGTCGAAATCGATGTTTTCGAGTGCTTTCAAACCCTAACGGAAGATGTTATTACAAAAACAGCATTTGGTAGTAGCTATGAAGATGGTAAAGCTATATTTAAGCTTCAAACTCAACAAATGATATTAGCTTCCCAAGCTTTTCACAAGGTCTTCATTCCTGGCTATAGGTAAAATTATAATTTCCTTTTTTTTTTTTAATTTCTTTCTAATTTTGGGTTTTTTTTTTTTTAAAAAAAATTAATATAAATGTTTGTTTTTCAGATTTCTACCGACAAGAACGAATATAAATTCGTGGAAATTAGACAAGGAAATAAAGAAATCATTGATGAAATTAATCGAGGGTCGAAAATGGAATTCAGAAAAGAATTGGGGAATGGATGAAAAAAGGCCAAAAGATTTGTTAGGGTTGATGATTCAAGCTTCTTCCTTAAAATATAATAATAATAATAATAATAATAATAATAATAATAATAATAATAATAATAATAATAATAATAATAATAATAATAATAATTCCATTACTGTCCACGACATCGTTGAAGAATGCAAAAGCTTCTTCTTTGCTGGCAAACAAACCACTTCAAATCTGCTGACGTGGACTACTGTCCTGCTGGCAATGCATCCACAGTGGCAAATTCAGGCACGTGATGAGGTCTTTAACGTCTGCGGTTCACGTGCCCTCCCTTCCAAACATGATGTCTCTAAATTCAAAATCGTAAGCCCTTTTTTTCTCTTTTCCTATTTCCATTTCATTATTTCAAAATTAAAATAAATATTAAAAATAATAACCCCTATATTCCATTTTAATTCTGGTACTTTCAATTGTTTAATTTTAGTTTTTCATATTTTTAATAAATCTTAAATTTAGTTTTTCAAAGTTAACTTATAGTGAGGTTGATTAAATAATAATATTAATAATTTTCAGGTAAGAAAATAGAACATTTGAATTTGTTGTCAAAATTTGTAATAAAACTATTATTAAATTTTTTTAAAAAATCAACAATAAACTAAATTTTAGATTTATTAAAATTACAAACACTAAAATTGCGCAATTGAAAATACATGAACTAAAAGTATAAAAACCAAAATATTGTTTTAACCTTGTAATAATAATAACTAATTTGTTTAAGAAATAAATTATTATTGAAAATAGAGGGTAAAAAAGAAAAGAAAAGAAAAAAGTTTTAGAAAATTAATTGTTTTGTCATTTTACTAATAAAAACTAATAAACTGCCAACTTTTTGGTTTACTTTGCTTGGTTTGTTTAATGGAGATCTTTTTTGTGTTGGTGGGGAAATGATTGGGTGTGGCAGCTGAGCATGATACTAAATGAATCCTTGCGATTATACCCACCCACGGTGGCAACAATCCGACGTGCTAAGGCTGACGTGGAACTAGGTGGACGAATGATCCCACGTGGCACGGAGTTTTTGATTCCAATCTTAGCTGTTCATCATGATCAAAGTATTTGGGGGAATGATGCGAGCGAATTCAACCCAGGGCGGTTCTCGGAAGGAGTGGGTCGAGCCGGAAACCACCCGGCCGGGTTTATTCCGTTTGGACTCGGGGCTCGTACTTGCATTGGCCAAAATCTGGCCATTTTGGAAGCAAAATTAACAATGGCAATTATACTTCAACGGTTCACGTTTCGTTTGGCTCCCACTTATCAGCATGCACCAACGGTTCTGATGCTTCTTTATCCACAATATGGGGCCCCCATTCTTTTTCAAAAGATACCCCTAGACTAAAAGTTATCTAAATTTTCCCTCCTCATTTATATAAATATTGCTAATTTAACCCACATAATTATTATTCTCGATTAGTATAAGATCCTTATCAAATTGCTAACATTATAGGTAGCTTCTTCAAATATTCTCTCTACAATTTGCAATTGATTAAGAGCAGATTTGAATTCAATCGGTGTTTAATTTATCTGTTTGTATACTTTTGAGGGAGATGTTACACAGTTTTGGTATATGTAATGTTAATTTGTTGTTTATAAACGTAATTCATTATGTTGTGCCATTTTTATCTCTATGGTTTTTGTTATGATATGGTTGTCATGCTTGGACTAATTTTAGCAAAGTTGAACTTAGATTTCCGACTCTTATACCATTCTAAACCAACAAAAAAACCAAAAAACTTGAATTGTAGAGTTGCAGTAAATTTAATTTCAATAAGTGAAAATTGATATTAATTACAAAGAAAATTATATTTATAGGAAATTAGACACAAAATTTTATGCTTTGATGCTACTTCAAAGGAAATATTGTCGGTAGGAAACAAAATCTCACACTAATTAACGGATAGATTACAATAAATTGAATTAAATCACCACTCTACCCTAACAAAAATTAAGATGAAAAAATTAGGCATAGAATCATAAAATGATGTTATTAAACAGGTTGATATGGAATCCAGTTAAGATTGAGGAACCCTATAGAAATAAAAGAGAGGTGGGAATTTGCATTGGAAAATCCAAAAGAAGAATGAAAAGTTTATTTATTTGGGAAAGAGACAGAGATTTTCATAATAATAATAAAAATAAATAAATAAAAATAAAAAGGGAGGAATTTCCTCCATGGCTGCGCTTGGTTTGTCACCTAAGTAGGTTGCAATCTGTATGGGAAAAGTAAACCTCATTTCCTTTAATTTACATTTTATAGGTCTTAGGATTTCATGGAAATTTGTTGTTAATTTAACTAATCTCTATTTTCAAGGAATTAATAATATATGAAACTAAAATTTCTTCTTTAATTAATCTAATCCCCTCCTTTTCTTTTAATCATTTCGAATTTCCCAAAAAAATCCCCATTTTTCCATTAACAAAATAAATGAGGGGAGACACATCTTTACGTTAAATTAATATAACTTTACTTATAAAAAGAAAAATAAAATTACATGACATCGAAATTCGTTCGTGTAAGATCTTGTTTACGCCATGCTAACTTAACTTTATTGTTAGATACATTGTAATCTAACTTTATTATTATTATTTGAATCTTTAGGGGTGTGGGGAGTGTTTGTTTAATCAAATACTTTAGGTTTTTGGTTAATTAAAGGAATTAAATAACAAAGCATGCTTCCAAGCATGTGGTGTAAGCTATGATTGCCTCATGTCTCTAAATCTCTAATCCCCAAATCTTCTTTTAATGCACTTAAAAATATATCATGCTCTCTCTCATTAATTAATTAATTAACCACCAATTAAAAAGTGATCAACTTAGTGTTAATATGTTAGAGAACTGTCTTGTGTCTTGTGTTTTATTGCACATAATCAAATAATAATAATAATTTTACACTTCTCAAGACAACTCAACTTTTCATCTGATAATTAATTACATTGGTACAAAGTAAAATAAGGCATGTCTTCTTCTATTTTGTTGCCTTCTCTATCTTAATAATTTGAACTCATATTTACAACCAAATATAACGATTAAAATTTATTTGATAACTATTTTATGTTTGGTTTTCTTTATAAATATTACTTTGATGTTAAGGCTTACAATTCATCTTGTGATTTATTTCTTAGGTTAACATTTTGAAAACCTATACCAAGTTTTGAAAATTACAAAAATTGGTTTTTAAAAAACTTGATTTGACTTTGAAATTTGACATAGCATTGAAATATATTTTCAAGAAAGAGAAGTTAGCGAAACAATTGTTAGAAGATAAGTAATATTTTTAAAAACGAAATGGTTATCAAACAAGATAAACAACTCTACACCTTAAACATAAAATTCTTAACTTCACTTCAAACTATATAATTCTGCATCTGAAGCACAAACTTCTTAACGTCTCAGGCTATACAATTTCAGGTTAAATAACCTTCGTAATGTTTTGGAGTAAGAAGTTATCAATGGAAATGGTAAAAAAGTTGAAAGAAGTGAGGAAAAAAAGGTAGGGGAAGGTGCCCCTCCTATTTGACAGGAAAACCAATTCATGTGTACTATTTACATATGATAAGTCTCTATCTCTCCACCATGCCATGATTGTGTGTGTTCAGATCAGACACAAAGAAACAGATAGAAAAGAGAGATTTGTTTATACAATTTAATGGAAAAATAAAAAAGGATCCCCTTGGGAATATCAACCATTAATCCCTAATCAATATAAGTAGTGGCTTATGATTCCCAAACTGGGCTCTTATGCCAAAGCAAAAGCAGCTGCCTAATAATATCTGCCAGTTGATTAATTACGGTTCTAGTTTTCTCTCTTTTCTGGTTTGGTATTTCTGAACAGAAAGATGAATCCACCATATCTCAGTAGTGTTGCAGTTACAGGCAGCTGATACCTTTTATTTTAACTGCCATATGATTACTGGTGTGTATATATATATATATATATATATATATATGCATTGCTGAGAAGACTTTAGTTGGGGTCTGCAATCTGCCACATGTACTTTCTACTTTGCTTTTCAAAGGAAGCACTGTATGATGAGATAAAGGTGACAACAACAAAAACAAAAACAACAACAACCATTTATTTTCTCTCTCTCCAAACAAAGAATCTATAACTGTTACTAAAATACAAGCACATATCAAAAGAGAGAGACAGAGATGCCAATAACTGATGGGACTTCCTGACCACTTCTTCCTTGCTTCAAAGAATCAAATTATGTTTTACAAAAAAAGATACAAACTTTGATTTGTTTGTCAATACCCAATTAAGGGATTTGCTTAATTTGGATATGGATGGAAAGAAGAGATTGTTAGTGGGGAAGATTATGGGTAATATGAGATGATTAGAAGAATGGGTGTTGGAATTGGAAGGAGACATTTTCTATTATGTATATCTCCATCTCTAAGTTTGTCAGTGTGAGAAAGGGAGCAAGATCACATGGGAATGCCAATCAGAAAGAGTTGCTAATGAGACAATAGCAGAGGATTTGGTGGAGCCCCATAAATGCTGGTGGCCTTTTCCTTGTAGGGTTCATGCCCATCAACTCCCCTCTTTCTTAAGATCTCAAAGACAAAATCAAAATCAATTCACTTTCCCATCAACAAACCCACTCTTTTTCTCTCTTTTTCAATTTTTGTTTGTTTTATTAAAATGCAGGGTATGTATGCAGAAACAATGACTGCTTGGCTACTTTTTAAGATGCCAATCTTCATACTCTCTCTCTCTCTCTCTCTGTCTCTGTCTCTGTCAACAATTTGTTCTTTTTTCTTATATTAAAAAGGGAAAAAGAAAAACAATAACATTTATCTCGAGCTGTGAGATTGTTTTCTTTGTCCTGATTTTTAGACCATGACATCTTCCTTGAAATTTTAAGAATAAAATATTTGGCAAAAAGGGGTTTGTGGGTTGTGGGTTGGTTTATTTTCTCCTGTTTAAGAGAGAGAAAAGCAAGTATGATAATGATGGAAAATTGAATTTTGATGAGGAATCATGAAATGGGCTACTTGGGTGTTGTGTGGAAAGAGCTCCTCTGTTTCATCTGGTACCATACTACTTGAACCTCAGCAGGCTGTTAGAGATGGGACCTCTAGTATGGCCACTGCCTGAACCTCTTTAAAAAGCTAAGGCCTTTTGTTTAGATGCTGTCTTCAGCAGGCAAAAACCATAAAACAAAGTACAGTCTAAGAACAAATCCCAGGTAATAACAATATCCAACAGTAAAAGAATTTGAAAAATAAATGGTTGAATACGATGTATCCCTGACATGGTTTAAGTGAATTACATTACCAAAAGTTTCACTATATGAAGCCAAATATCTGTTGTAGACTGTGGTGTAGCGGTGGTTATACAGTTGGTTTTGTATACCAAGTTGAATATACAAAGTAATAGAAAGGTTTAAAGTATAACCTCTCGAGCATTCGCCATCGCTTGGCATCGAGAAGACTCCAGTCTCGATCTTAACCAGCCTGAAATGGAGAAATGTAGTGAGGAACCATGTAATGAAAACAGTGGCTCATCAGTCATCACTAACAACCCTAAATAACATAGCTTGCAGTGTCAAATTGTTTTGAGATAACAAGCTCTCTCAACAAGATTATACTACATAATGAGTCTTATGTCAGTAAAGGTTTTCTCAAAACTCAGCAGAAGTCCACAAGCTTCTTTCATTCATATTATTAGAGAACATGATTCTAATGAATCTGATGGGCAAAGCTATTAACGTGATGTGTAACTCTATCATTGAATCAATAGCCCTACAACGGCATAAGTGCCTTCCAACAGTTTTAGATACAGAGTTTTCGAAACTAAGCGACAGAATGCAAAAAAATTTTCTTGTTCTTTTCAAATCTCAGTTTCCAAATGGATGAAGCAAACAACATACCTATAAGAACTTCATCATACGATTCTAGAGATAAATCCATGAACCATAAAACTCAACTGGACTAAGGAGCATAAACAAATTCAATTGTTGGCTAAGTTATACATTCAGTTTATATCAGAAATGCCTACTGTAGAAACATAAGAGAAGGAATTACTACGAGAATAGAGCTGAAGAATTATATATATGTAAGAAAAGCAAAAGAATATATTTCCCAATCATTTAATTGGTATACTGGTGTCTGCAGAAATTAGATATTTTAACTGCATTAAATGTTCATCATTTGATATGTTAAGCGAAAGTCGAAGATTTGTGATCAATACTTCTTGATCCCAACTCAAAGGTCCTGATGCATGCAATGCCTCGATAGTGCAACGGTAGGCATGTAACTCTAACCTATGAATTTCAGCTGCCAATTCTTCATTTGTAGGGAGACAATTTCCTTCGAATCCCGAATGATGAGGTGATCGATCATCACAGGAGTGACCAGTAATTTGATCAGTGACACCAGCAGACACATCAAAGGGCATCTCACTTGAGTTGTCACTGCTGATGCTGCAACTACCAACAGAGCACATAATGCTATCTGCATCGTTCAATTCTCGAACCGGACTAACTGGTTCCTTGCCCTTCATATCCATTTTCAAATGCCCACCAAGTCTGTGATTCAGTGATGCAGGCCTATGTCTTTCACCCAGAGAATCTCTAGGATAAGAAACAGGATCTATCTGCAGTTTATTAGGCAACTCTGTTGGATTTGCAGCAACCACCTTAACATATCTGCCCTCTTTCTCAATCAATCTAACTTTATGGCTAGCTCCATAAAATGCTTTAGATGAGCAATCGGTTGATCTCTTCAAAATTCTTACATTGTAGTCATCTTTATGATTTTGGTTCCTAATAGCAAAACAATCATCTTTTTTCCACGGAGTTGTCCTTGAGTTTGTCTTCTGAACTTGAGAGATTGAATTGTGACTGTGGTTCAAAAATAGATTGGCATCGAGCTTCCCTTCATTAGAATTTTTATTTCCCTGCATGCAAAAGATGCCGCTTCTTCACTTATAATTTTATCAATACATAAAAACTGCAAGAAAATATGATATATGATCGCTATTGTTTTTTCCCATTTCCCTCTGCATTTTCAAGTGGTTAGTGTTTTTCTGTATGTACTTTTATGCTATAATAATGAGGAGCTGAATAAATCACTAAATGCCACTAATTCCATAGATTAACGTGTACATAAAGCCTAATACAAGTGAGGTATAAATCTGAATGTTGCTGAAGACATTATTGCCTACTCATCAGGGAGACAAAAAAATCAACGATGACAGCACGGTAAGTTCCTCACCACACATGATAAATTTTCCAAATTATAACCCATAATAGAACAAAAAGAAATACAGTGGAACAGAAGTATATAAATAGCAATACCTTTCCAACCATAACCCATGCATCATCATCATCTTTCCACGATTGTCTAACCCGGATATCGGTTTTTCTGACTTTAAACTCCTGAGAGGATCCAAGTAATCTGACAAGAATGTGCATTTTCCCCAAAACCTCAGAGACTGTGGCCATTTTCCATGAGTTGTTATCAAACACCTCAACAACATCACCAGGAGCCCAAGCCTCTGAAAGGTCTAAATGAGTGTGGCAGGGCATAACGACCTTTTGAGACACCTGCTCCACCAGAGCATGGTTGTTGACACCCTTAGACTTAACATGTCCAGCCATATAGTTGGGGCCATTGCTTCTTAATGCTTCCAAAGAACATTGCGGTCCTAAAGCCACCTTCTTTTTGCTCATTATTTTCAGCTTACTCCCTTTTTTGAATTTCATGATGTGTAGGCCAAATTTACTGGAAATCTGTTATTTGGGGTTACAGAAAACATGAGTTGAAATTAAAGAGAGATGAAAATTTATAATATCTGAAAAGTTGCATACTGAAATGAATGGTTCAAATAAAACAAATCAATACAAACACTATCCACTACTAGAAAATTTCATTCATGAGGGTCCAAGACTTTAAGAATGAAAACTAAGAACTCTTCCTAGATTTTTAGTTTCTCTAAACAAATTTACTATGCAAAAAGTTAATGGAAAGAGAGAGGGAACAACAGATCAACACAAAAGATTTCAGGCTACATCTAAAATATTCTCATTGTAATGCACAACAAAAAGGAGAGTGCCCCAAATGTTTAAGCCATTTCACATACCTAAATTTGTTATTAGAATGTCAAAATCATGAATAGTTTAGTCTTTTCAGGCCTTGACCTAATCGAAAACAACACCAAACACCTCCAATCTCGATTTCTTTCTTTCCTTTTCTTTTTGGATTTGCTTATACTAATGCCTTTCTGTTATCTCTAAAAAATCAAACATCAAGCAGTACAATCACCACCACTGCTCATAGAATCATGCTGCAGAATAATATAAAAGCAAACAAAAGAAAATTTAAAATAAAAAATCCCCTCTGGGATTGATCAGAAAATGTAATGAAAGAACACAAACTAATTTCAGTTACATTGCTCCCCGTAAAGAAGGAAAGAGAAGGAAAAAGCAAATAAAATGTTTAATATATTTCTAAACATCTCGTAATGAACACAAAATCTTCATCAAAACAAGTTCATGGAACTAATTGGAAACGATATCATTTTCTTTCGTACCAAATTATACAAACTCATAATTTCTCTTACATTTTCCACTGTTTTCAGAGCAACCAAACATCAGCCAGACAAATTGAATAATCCCCGAACAAGAAAAATAAAGAAAGAAAGAAAAATCCCAGCAACAAATGGAAATTCAAACACAAAAACGCTTCAAAAACCGAATGAAATTCAGAAAAGAAAAAAAAAAGTAAGAAAAGAGCATCAAGAATTAAGCAACTGCTTGAAAATGCAAATATAGATAAAACCCAAAAGAAGATCGGTTTGAAGGAAGCAAAAAGGGAAAGAATTTCACTGACCCTTTTGAATTGCAGAGAGAAATTTGTTATCCCACGATCGTCACAAGGCTTTTCTTTTTTCTTTTTCTTTTTTCTCTCTATATAATTGTGCTTGTATTTTGTGTTAAGAGTTTGTGTCGGTCCTTATATTGGATAATTAAGCGTGATTTGCTTTTTAATTTTTAGGCCATACTAAGAAGGCCCAGAAAAGGAATGGAAATTTTGAACAAATTTCTTTGAAATTATTTAAAAAATTATTTTTTCTTTAAAAAAAAACTTAATAAATAAACAAAGAATAATGGTATGGTTTTTATGCCAAGTTGCCAACAAACAACCCAAGAATAGCTTGTTGAGTTGGGAATTACCTGTTACTCCTTGTTGAAAGCAAGCACTATGAAGGTTTTTTTAAAAAAAATTAAAAAAATTGACGATGTGATAAATTGTAAAAATCATTCCTAGCGTACAGTGGTAGTTGCAATTATACCCTCAAATTTTCGATTGTAAAAATTGAGCTCTCAAACTTATACATGTTTAAAATTGGATCCTCAAACTTATAATAGTTGTAGAAATTGTAACAATTGTATAAGTTTGAGAGTTCAACTTTTATCATTTGTGATCCAATTTTTACTACTAATTGTAACTTTGAGGGTCTAATTTCAACACTCTTAAATTTGAGGTCTAATTTTTACAATTGAAAGTTTGGGGGTGTAATTTTAAATATCACCATACTTCAAAGGTAGTTTCTGCAATTTACCCTTTTATTTATTTTTTAATTTTTATTTTGGGTTTTAATTAAGTTATTAATGAAGGTGGATTAAGTTAAAATTGGAGAGAAAATTGAAAATTATATACGATTGAGATGTGGGGGAAAATGGAACCTTGAGATAATTGTTGTATAATCAAATCCATTAGGCAAATCATATACCAAACATTTAGGCAAATATTTAATAGTTTGGTGGATTTGGTCACCATTTCATTACCCCACTTCTAAAAATGATTAATATATAGGCAATTTTTTTTTTCTATTCACAAGAGAGAGTTCTTTCAAATTATTTTCCTTTTAGATTTTAATTTTCACAATTAAAACCAAACAAATAAGAAAACCACCCACCATAATTAATGATGATAAGGGTTGTGCAAAATTCATCTCAAGTAATTGTTATCATTTAGATGCTCATAAATTAACATAAAAGGATAAATTAGACTAATTCAAATTTACAAATTCTTGTTCCCAAGATTTTCCTATAAGGAATGAACAATCTAGTTGAATTTTAATTTAGGACACTTCTTAAATAAAGATTTTATTTTATTTTTATTTCTGTTTTATCTATAAATGAAGATATTATCATCATCTTAGATCAGGGCTATAAATATGCTTAATATCAATTTTGGTTGCACTTTATTGCTTTTATTTACGTTTCAAGTTCTAATCTTAATTGATAAAATATATCTTAACCACTTGAATTATGTTCAAATTGACAATTATAAATAAATTTAATTTTTGTATAAACAACTCAATCGATAAAAAAACTAATTTAAATATTGTTCAATTGGTAAAAGCATATACCTTTGACCAAATGGTCAAAAGTTTAAATAAAATTTAATTAAAAAGAAAACTCAATAGATGAAAATTAGTAAGTGATTAAAGTACTCAACAATGTTAATGTTGGATGATGTGATATTAAATTTGTTTCACCGTATTAGTTTAAGTTTTTGGGTCAAATCAACAATCTTAAATGGTATTCAAATAGGTGATTAAGTGAGATTTTGTATTCAAATCTCTGCAATGTTATTTCTTCTCCAATTAATATTGATTTCGACTTGTTGAGTCCTCTTCATACTTCAAGCCCATAAGTGAGGAGGAGTGTTGGATGAAATGATATTAAATTTGTATTCACCCACTCGCTTAAGTTTTTAAGTCAATAAGTGATATTAGATACTATCGCCAAAAAATATAAAGTATGCATTTGTCGAGACATATTGTCAGCAATTGACCTCTAAGACAGGATTTTAACATATCTTCTCTCGATGCTACATAACTTCTCATAACACTATAAAAAAAATTAAACTTTGTTCCAACATGACAAAATTTATCATCGAAAAAACTTAGAAGTGCATTTCTCTCGACATATTAAAATCTCTATAACATTGTATTTGGTTATGTAAAAGACACACCTCTAAATTAAATCTAAATAGTTGCTTATAAGAGAGTAATATATGATCCAAAATTGGAATATTCTTAGACTTCAATCACAAGGCTTAACATGTTGGCTCTTCTGAATGACTCCCTAACTTTCATGCTCACATCATTAACTTTGATGTCCAAAACTAGAAAGAGAAACAAGAGAAAGCTTTTACAGAGAGAATATTATAGTTAGATAGTTACAAGTTCTCTTATCTTTTTTTTCCCTTTTTCTATATTCTTAAAAGATTTGTCTTTGTCTTTCTCTGAGAAGATTATGTCTAAAATATGCACACTGTATGACAGTAAGTGAAGAACTTTTACTGTTCAATTGCTTTATTTTATTCTTCCTTTTTTCAAAAAAATTATGTCCATAGATCCTTCAATAAAAGAGCCAGGAACTGTTCTCTAAATTTATTTAATATGTGCTTGTATTGTATAGATGAATAGATAGATTAGAATATATTTGATCTTCGTGGAGCTATTTTTAAAAGCTAGTATGAATTAGATTTTAAGAACAATGTGAAGAAATGTACGATATGAATCGTTTAGAGCATCAAATTATTATTTATATTTTATTTAATAATTTTAATGTAATTTTAGTATTTTTCAATTTTATCATTTTTATGACGTATGAAGTAAGGGTATTTAAGGGTATTTTTGTCATTTTGCTATGTTACGTTGGAGTTTTTATTGGGAGGCGATTTAAAGCCTTGCTATTAGGTTGTTTGATAGTGTATGGTGAATTGAATTCTGACCTTAGTGCTTTCTCTTTCAAGCTGAGCTTCTTGAATTTTGTAATTCAAGTACTGAGTTGCATACAAGAACATTCAAGTGAGATTGATCATCTTATTTTGTGGAGTGTTTGCATCTTGGGTCAAAAAAACTCATTCTTTGTCTCAAGATATTTGATTTTTAAGGCAATCCTTGTCTAGCCCCGTTTTCGTATCAATGTGTACTTTAAAACGTGATTGTACTTGATTCATTCACAATCAGATTTATTGCATTCTTCTACGATCACTTTTTTTGCGTCCTATCTTTTTATACATTTTTTTTAATCAAGAATTTGTTAATGAAAAGATGAAGCGTCTAAATACAAGAAAAAAAAAAGAAGAAGAAATTGAGTGAAGCAAGTGGTTGTGTGATGTAGAGGTTGAGTAGGGTGAAAGGTTTGGGAGGTTCAATGGAAAGAAAAGAAAAAGGCAAAATAAGGGTTGTTGAGAGGAGAAGGCAAAGTTTGGAGATTTGGCTTTAAAGCTTCAAATAACCTTAGAATACAAGTTAAATAATATTTCTCTCCCTCTACCAATTCATAATCCATATTTAATCCACATTTTTCCTCTTTTACTGACAAATATTCTCCTAGTTCTGTTATAAATATTCCCATCAATTTCCTTTATATGCCTTTTAACACCTTTCTTTTTTTGTGGTTGTAAATAATAAGATGTGTACAATTTATTATCATTTCATTTTTAAGAAATGACAAAGTACATTATAGTGAATAAAGGCTTAAAATGTTTGGAGACAGGTTTGTAAGCTCTTAAATTCTCGTCTCTGAATGAAAAGTGTTAGGAAGTTACTTAGTCTTTAGAAAACCATTCCAAACATGCTTGTGACTAAGAAATCAAAAAACTATGTTTTTTTCATCTTTATAAAGCAGACTTTGTTGCTTTGCGGAAACCGCAGAATCGAACACAGGTTCAAAGGTACAAAATTGAAAAGTACAATTTTATTTCAACTACCATTTACTTTGTTGAGTGAAGAAAGCAGCATTGAGTTACATTATAGAAATTTGCTCAAAATTTACCTGGTTGAACAAACCCAAAGGATTAAAGCACAAAGAAAAAGAGTAAGAGGGATTATGTGAACAGCATTTTCTCCTGGAGATTTAAAGCGTGACCCCATTTCTTTCTTGGAGGCATTATTACTCTTAAACATTGGCAAAACACCAGAAGCTTCATTCTTCAATGGTGGGGAGCTTATAGAATCTGGCAGCAAGTCAACTGAGAATTCGTCGAAGCTCCGAGAAGTGCTTGAAGACCTATGCATTCTGAAGGAGAAGCACTCTCATGGGGTAAAAGAAAGAAGAAAGGAACGGCAGATCTTATACACAAAAGATGGTATGTATGAAATGAAAGCCTGAAATTAAGGAGAATCAGGCTTTGCTTTAGCAGTAAAAAATGGTTTGGGATAAGAGATTTCAAATCCCAAGAGTTGACAAATCTGAGGATTTAAGAATTCTGAATGATGAATAATGCTAGGTGGGTTGGGATAGCTTCATTAAAAAAAGAAACTTAAAGAGCAACTAAAGGCAAGACCATGGGCTTTTTCATGTGACGGGAAAATGTATGTAAAAGGAGTAACAAATTTGTTTAATCCAGTGCATGAAGAATGCTTACTCAGACGGATATTCTCTCTAGATTATCTTGTTTATAGAATCAGAATAATTCAACAAGGATTTGGACAACTTCAAGAAGCATCCTCGGCCACGACTTGAAGTTCCTGCACATTACATACAATCAATCCAATTAAAGGAGTTTAAAGTTGCTTGAGGTCTTCATTTCAAAGAACCAATATAATCTGAAATCAATAATGGAGAAGGACAAGAAAACCAGCAACCATGGACACCCTGTTTTTGGACTGGCAAAATCCATGAGATAACCCGAGAGTGAGACCGACCTACGTCGAGGATGAAACTAGGAACAAATTGTTCCTTGAAGAACAAAATAATATAATTCAAAATTACACTAATTTTCATCAAAGAATTGCATGGACAACAGTTACCCTTCTATCTTCATATCCCCCCATTAACAGGCACATCAATGCCTTGTGTATAAGAATGTTTTACACACCAAATATTATAATTTCAAGACGCAACCCTTGCCATTTCCATGTGCAAATGATCAAGTCTTATAGCAGAAAAGTACAATACTAGTTGTCCAAAAGAAAAGTCTTCTCGGAGTCGCTAGTAATCTGATCAGAGTCAAAATTCAAGTGCTGCCTCCTTTGTCTACTTCCCACCCTCTTCCAAAAAAGCAGCCGGCAGCTTGCCACCTATAAATCGGAACCTGTACACAATTAGCAACATGGCAACCGAATAAATCACAATAATATTTATCGATGGACCGAGTTTTGAGATCATACACGCTAGATAGCATTATAAGTAGTGGTGAATATCAGCATGGTATTGGAAATTAAATCAAGATATAAGCGAGAGACATTATCTTAGTTCATCCATTCAGATGATTTACAAAAAAGGGAAAAGGGAATACCATTGAAACCAGATGTCCACAACTCCATACATGGTCAACAACATTTTTTTTATGTGCCAATCTTTTAAGTTTTAATTAGTAAAAAGTGAATCGATCTTGAAGTAAGGGGAAAATTACTATCTAGAATTTCTAGATACTATAATTCACAATGAAAGGAAATATAGTAGAATAGGTTAAAAAACAAACAAACAAACCAGCCACCAAATAGAATAGCATAACTAAAACGAACCCAATTGGAGTCTTCATTTCCTACTTGAATTTTAATTTAATATGAATTTAATCTAAGAAGCACAAACACTTTAGTTTAACTAGTATGTCTATGTCCAACACTTGTTAGTGCAATAAATGTTATAGACAATAATTGTACTAAGTACGTCCAGCATTTGTTTAACATACACCAAACATTGATCAAGTATATTAGTAAATAGACACATATAAAATAAAAAATAATAAATTTGAGAGCAAAATACATCAACCTAATTTTTTAAGCAAATAAATGCATAATTCATTGTCTTTGAATTTCCTTCTACCTTCTGATATGAAAATGAGGTAAATTTTAATGAACGTGTCTTTGTCATGTCCATGTTCTAGATTTTTTTAAAAAAATGAAATATCGCGGTGTCAGTGTTGTATCCATTCTTAGATTTTTTATGTAGGGGCATTTCAGGCAATTTGGGAATATTTTGTAATTTCCATTTGTACTAATTTGCAATTTTAATTTGTTTTCTTTTTAGTTGAGGTATGAAAAGACCCTTCCCCTTTGGGTCTATTTAAAGGGGTTTTAGGATTAGAATTAGCTAGGTAGTTAGGTGTGAAACAACCTTCTTTTTGGGTCTATTTAAAGGGATCATTGCCTATACTTCAAGATTTTCTCCAAGATTTGAGTCTACACCAAAACCAGTATTAGAGCAGCCACGAAGTTGGGCCTGATGACTGGAAAAATTCCAGCAAAAACATTGATTCTTCCCTTCCCATTGATGCGGAAGCATCCAATCCCCAACCCATGGACCACCATGTGAACCAAGTTGAAGACGCCATAGGAACCCTGATCAACAACTTCAATGTGATGCAGACTTCCATGGCCAAGATACAGCAGACCTTAAACTCTCTTATAAAGGAAAACAGCAAATCAAACAAGGCCAAAGCCAAGATTCAAGAAGTCAAGAAAGCAGAGCAGTTCTACACCAAACTGAGACTAGGGGACCTCAATTGCACAAAAAATTCAGAGGTAACCACCAAAAAAGAACTTTCTGTGGACAAAACTGTGTTTCTCAAAATTTCGGCCCTCCAAGAATTCAAGAACATCCAAGAATCCTTCCAAGATTCATGCCACTAAGAGGGATCGGCCAAAGGAGACCACAACATAGGCCTCATCAACAACCCATACTAACGCCACAGAGCCTTTTAGGGTTTAATACTAATTCCTCGGAAGATGACACACAAAATAGGGAGAACATGCCAGTCGGTCAGCCTAGCCTTATAGACAGAGGTTCAACTACAACAACCAAGACCTCTAAGATTTCCCCAGGAGGAATCTATTGGCCTGAGTATAGGGGAATGCAAAGGAGACAAGATTCTGAATACAAAATGAAGATTGACCTCCCTATTTATAATGGATGAATGAATATTGAAGTTTTTCTTGATTGGGTGAAGGAAGTAGAAAGTTTTTTTTACTACATAGGCAACCCCGATGATCAAAAGGTAAAACTTGTGTCCTTTAAACTAAAAAGTGGGGCACAAGCAAGTAGGAAAATGTATGGAAAACCTCCAATCCAAAGCTGGCCAAAAATGCTTAAACTCATGAAGAAGAGATTCCTTCCACTTAACTATGAAAGATTGTTGTACAGCCAATTCCAACATTGCAAACATGGGTCAAGAAGCATTGAAGAGTATACAGAAGAATTCCAAACAAATGGTGGTCAAAAAAACCAACCTTGCATTCAAACACAAGTCCCGTCACAACAAACTTTCCTTCAAGCAAAGCAAATGACAACCTTCCACAACAAGACAGGGATGCAAAGAGGAGTATTTCTAATCTTCCAAATAAGAATTCCAATCCCTATAACAGACCTAAGCTTGATAAATGTTTTAGGTGTGGACAAATGGGACAACTATCAAATGACTGTCCAAAAAGAAGCCTGACAATCCAAGAAATACATTCGGAGGAAGAATATGAGCTAGAAGAAGAAGAGGATGTCGTAGCTCGAACAAACCCGAATGTTGGAGATGAACTCTCTTGTGTTATCCAAAGAATACTTCTAACCTCAACAACCCCGAGCAACCCTCAAAGACACTCATTATTTCGAACAAAGTGCACCATACGAGGTAAAGTGTGCACAGTTTTCGTCGATAATGGCAGCAGTGAGAACATGGTTTCAAAAGAGCTAGTTCATGCTTTGCAACTTAAGATTGATCCACATCCACATTCATATTAGGTTGGATGGATTAAAAGATGCGGTGAAAGAGTGATTAATGAAATATGCACAATGGCTTTGTCCATTGGTGCCCACTACAAAGATCAAATCATATGTGATGTTATAGAAATGGATGCTTGTCATCTAGTTCTTGGCCAACCATGGCAATACGACATAAAGGCCATCCACATATGCCATGAAAATTGTTGGAAGTAGGGGTTTTTTACCCTAGGGGTATTTTTGTCTTTTTACAATACCTTAGGGTTCTCTACTTTTCTATTTATATGTGTAGCCTCCTTATATCATTTCTATCAATTCTAATAAGAAATCTCTATATCGTGGTTTTTTCTCCCTGTTCTACGGTTTTCCACATAAACCTATGCGTACCTTTTTTCCCATTTCTCTCTCTTTTAATCAAAAATACATATGAGTTTGATTGGTTAGGCAAGAAGGTTATTCTATTACCCCTCCAAGATCTTACAACAACCTCCTCTTCCACTTTAGGAAGAGGGCAGCCTATTTTCCATTTTGTCCACAAAAAAGCCTCTAGAAATAGCACCCATTTTACTTTAGCCTTAATGGTTAAAGACCTCTCCATTGCCCCCCTTTTACCAAATCCTATAGGCTGCCGGGTTGAAAATCTCCTTACCAATTTTCCAAACCTCATCAAAATTTCAAAGGGCTTACCTCCATTAAGGGACATTCAACACATCATTGATTTTATACCCGGTGCCTCACTTCCACATCTTCCCCATTACAAAATGAACCCATTCGAGTACAAAGCACGTCATGAAATTATCGAAGACCTCCTCAAAAAACAACATATCTAACCTAGCCTAAGCTCCTGTGCTGTCCCTCTCTATTAGCCCCAAAAAAGGATGGTAGTTGGAGCCTATGTATTGATAGTCGAGCTATAAATAAAATCACTATCAAATACAGATTTCCCCTCCACATAATAGGTGATCTCCTAGACCAATTAGCAGGTGCTCAAATCTTTATCAAAATAGATCTCCATAGTGGCTATCACCAAATTCGAATTAAGCCTGGGGTGAATGAAAAACTGCATTCAAAACCAACGAAGGCCTCTTTGAATGGTTAGTTATGCCATTTGGGTTATCAAACGCACCTAACACATTCATGAGACTCATGAATCAAATATTCCTACCATTCTTAAATAAGTTTCTAGTTATTTACTTTCACGACATCTTAATTTACAACAAGAGCTCAGAGGATCACTTATCACACTTACAAGATGTCTTCTATACTCTTGACACTCATCAATTAGTCATTAATCTAAAGAAATGTGCTTTTTCTTAACTAAAAAAATTATTTCCATGGTTTTCTCATTAGCTCAAAAGGATTTCAAGCCGATCCTTTCAAGGTTGAAGCTATAAAGAATTGGCCAATACCATCCACAGTCGAGGAGCAACCTAGAGATAGATTACATAATGGAAAGAATTCAAAAGATACATAAAGAAGTTTTGAAGAACCTAACAACTGCCAATACAAGATATAAGGACAAAGCTAATATTCACTGAAGGAAACAAACTTTTCAACCTGGAGATCTAGTCATGGTGTACATCAAAAAATCAAGACTACCAACTGGAAGTTTTTCCAAATTAACCAACAAAAAGTTCAGCCCATTCACAATACTAGAAAAATTTGGAGAAAATGCCTTCCAAATAGATCTACCTACATCTATGAACATTAGCAACACATTCCACGTTGCTGATATTTTTCCCTGCTACGCACCTAATGAGTTTCAACTTTCATCTTAAACTAGAGGACGAGTTTAATTCTCAGGGGGTCGAATTGATGTAGGGGCATTTCGGACAATTTGGAAATATTCTGTAATTTCCATTTGTATTAATTTGCAATATTAATTTGTTTTCTTTTTAGTTTAGGTGTGAAAACACCCTTCCCCTTTGGGTCTATTTAAAGGGGTTTTAAGATTAGAATTAGTTAGGTAGCTAGGTGTAAAACAAACTCTTTCCCTTTAGGTCTATTTGAAGGGATCATTGACTACATTTCTCAAAAATCAATGATACTCTACTTCAAGATTTTCTGCCAGATTTGAGTCTACACCAATTTTAGCCTTCTAAACCACAAAAATGGAACCCGAAAATGTACTAAAAAAATGAAGTCCAAATGCTAGTCAAAACCTGGTTAAATTGACACCACGCACAATTTACAGAAAAGCAGGTTTATAATTTATCCGAAAGCATTGTTAGGTCAAATGGAATCAGAAAATTGATCAAATCACAAATGGCTTATACCGACCCATGTATTTACCACAAGAAAATAGTTTGTGTACATACCTCATCTACTACGTGTATATATATTCTTCCAGTTGCTGTAACTATTTCCATCTTCACTCGATGTAGAACTTATTTGTGAATGGTTGTTGATGCAGCTTGCCAGAAGGTTGGTTGATTTCACAGCCAAACTCAACCTCCATTAGCCGATGATTTTCTTTAGAGCGCTTCATAAAGAAGGAAACCTTCAATTCATCTCCTTCACTGACCCAAATGGGAGGATGCAAGAGGAAGACCTGCACAGTGAAGAAAACATAAAAGTGGAATAACAAAATTTCTTGGTGCAATCAAAAAAGCAATCAATCAATGGTGGATAAATAAAGTACTGGTTTACAGAGAATTTGCCATAGGCAGCGTAAATTATAAAAAGATAATGGCCCAAGGCAAGGATTCAATACTACAAATTCGTTGATTTTTTATACAGACCTGTTGACCCCAGTGTGTACCATTACCAACGCTGGGAGCAGTTGTCAGCTCAATCTCCAATTGAGCTGGATCCTCGTTTCTTCCCTAGTACACCCAAATTCAAAAAGTTATACAAACAATAGTAAAAGCCTCGAGCAAGCCAAAATTTTATGTTTCAAAAGGGAAATGGAAGTTCAACTTACTCGAAAATGGACATCAAACCATCCACCATATCCACAAAACCGCGTGTTCTCTGAGTTGATTGATGACAAAAAGCTTGATTTGACTTCAAGAATGTCATCAACAGTAGCAGTCAAACAATCAATATCCTTTATGATGGCTGCTGTCCCAATAACTTGTTGTGGATGAAGGTTGTTCCACAACGACGTCTATAAATATGAATAACACAATTTGTTAAAGAGTTACGAAAGCAAATCCCAAATCTATCAAAGTAATTAACGTATGTGATCGAGGGATAGCCCATTAACATTCAAATAGGAGAGAAAATAGAAGAAATTGTAGGCACCGATAGACGCAAACTACTGGGAAATCAAAGCAGCTTGCCTGGAAGGTGACACAGATACACTTAATGTGAGAGAAGGTTCTCAAGAAATTCAAACAGGGGCATAGGAACATCTTGCCAACATACAAAGAAGCCACAATTCAAAATAATAGATAAATGCACCCAAGGAACTTGTTGATAACCATTAAAAGATAAATTGCACATTCTCTTGGCACATGAAAATGAAAATAAACAGAAGTACTGTTGGAAAAACAATGAGGATCTGTCGATGATACATTTTACTAACCTATGTAAAATTTCTTGTCCTGTAAATCTAGACGAGCTTGATTATGAAACATAGTTTAATATCAACAGACCTATTTGTCTAAGAGACAAAATGAATCCTAGCAATTAGAAAAGTGTAAGGCAAAAAAAAAACAAAACAAAAAACAAAACAAAACCAAATCCAAGACTCACCTGAAGATAGTATTTTCTTTGCTCTTCAGAGAATGGTTTCGTTAAAACAGACATGTCAACTCCATAATCCATTTTGGTATCGGCAACAAAATTATACCAATCATCCATAGCTCCTTCATAATCATTCATTTTTTGATCTCCCAATTTAGACCTAATTGGTGCCACCCACATGCGTGCATGACTAGGATACCTGGATAGACCAATCTTTAATTTAGATGGTTTGTACAGTATGACAGACAAATCCTGTAATTCCCAAAGTCAATTTTTTTTTTTTTTAATCACAGAAACAGCTCATCCAATCTATCGATACATATGAATCAATGCATGCAACTATGTAATTTTACCATCAATTCATCTAAACTAGTCAGGAATGTGCTGCTATCTTGATCCATCATCAATGAGCAATAAATAATAAACCGTGTTACCAGGCTTCATATAATCTCCCAGCATGTATGCCCAGAATGGAAAGGGCCACTCAGCTGGCTAAGCACATTCCTATAGGTTATGAACTGCGTGACACCAAAAAAACCATGCAAATTTTTCTAGTAACGATATTCATCAAAAAGTTTCAGAAAGCATCCATTGGTTTAAACTTGCCTACACATCACTACAGTTATCTTCCACCAAAACCAACAGGGGGGAACCAATATCCATCTCTAATAGCAAGAACAACAACTTTTCAAATTTTTGCATGGATTTATAAATTCTACTGGCTGAGAATAATGGGAAGAAGATGATTATTTTAACCAACAAAAAAAAAATCTTCCTTGATGAACAAACAAAAAAAAAACAACAAAACAAAAGGATATCGAGGGGGGGAAATAATTACAAATTACTATAGGAAATAAAATCATCATATTTCCATCACTTACATCACCCCGGATGGCTTCAACCAGTGGTCACGTGCATAAATCACAGAGTCGAACATAGATTCCCGCAAGAGAAAATATCCCATCCACTCAGAGATAATGACATCAACTGATAATCAAAGAATAACCGAAGTTAGACACAAACCAAAGTACAGTACTTTGTTGCTCAAAGATTACTAGATTAGTACACTTGATAATAAAAGCTTCAAACGCACATCAGCATACTTCATTTTTACTATGTTTCACTGAAGAGAACAAAAAGTATCAAGTTTTATCCAACGCATTTTCGTTTTTTAGAAAAAGGAGGGAAAAAAACGATGTTGCTAACCTTTCTCTGGAAGGACAACATCCTCCATAGAACCCTCGATTACATCAATTACGTCCTGAAGGTTGTTAGCTTTAATGAGTGTACGGGCATGTTCCGACATCTTAGTTGCTTCCACTGCGTATACCTTCCTTGCACCCGCTTGTGCTGACCAAATAGCTAGGATCCCACTCCCGGTTCCCACATCTAATACGGTCTGCTCCAAGAAAAATAAGTAAAATCAATGAGAACAGAATTAGCTGAAGTTAAGCAACGTAAAGCAACTGAAGAATCGATTCTTTCTAGGGGTCCCATTGTTCCAGCAGTAGAAATAGGAAAAGAAAAGAGACGAACCTTTCCTTCAAAGTGATGCTTGTTCTTAAAGATGGCATTGAAGTAAGCGTCCATGCGAACTCGGTCACAGAGCATTTCCTTCTGGTGATAGAGAAAGGCGTAGGTGCAGAAATACTGAGCAAAATCGACGCCCTTATCGACCTGCAAGCCGCCATTGCTGCCGGCGCTCCGGTCCCCCACGACGCCGTTTGAGGAGCTTCCCATAGTACGGCGATCCGTTAACAAGCAGAAACCGAGGGAAAAGCGAGGACGAGATACCACAACGAAGAGGTTTCGAATTTAGGGCAGCGGACTACTTGGAGTTTCGATACTCTGTACTCGATAGTATATATGTCACCTCCTGGTTGCTAATAGAAATTTGCCACGTAAGCACTAGCTGATGTCATCAATATTTTGACTTCAGTTTCTAAACAAAAGAAAAGGTTCAAAGCTTACGCTTCGAAGTTGGAATTTTTTAAATTTGTATCTATTTTGTCTTGATTTTACAGAGTGTTTAAAGAATTTTTCACTTTATGACCTTCCCAAAAAACTATAATTACTATTTTAACCTATATACTTTATTAATTATTCTATTTTAATCTATGTATTTAAGAGAAAAATAAGAAAATTCTTATCGATAGAAAAATCTCAAAAATATTTATACTTTATAGTAAAAGTTTTAAAAACGCTTTGTATTTTTAGAAATTTTTGTTATAAAGTGAATATTTTTAGATATTTTTTATTTTTAAAAAGACCTCTTTGAAATATTTAATTTTAATCTATATATTTTTAAATATACAAAATTTTAATGAATCTACTTTCAATAGATTTTAAATTTAGTCTTAATTTGTTGTTGATTTTTTAAATAAAATTATTATCTATGAGAAATTTCATGTAAATTTTGTAGAAATTATTATAATTGTTAATCAACTTCGATAAAAATAATAATATTTTTTAGGGACAAAGTTTAATATTTGATTGAGATTTTGTATATTAAAATGGAAAGAAAAACAAACTACATGTATTAAAAATTTAAAATAGTAATTTATTATGATTTTAGCCCTTCCACATGTTATTGATCAAAGTGTTGTTATGAAAGTCAGCTCTCATTCGTTTAATGAATTATAAAAAAACACGTGAAATTAATAAAGTGATAATTTATTTTAGAGAAAAACAGACGTTAAGCTTTTTTTTTTTTTTTTTTTTTTGGGATTTATGGGTTTTGAGAATTATGGTTAATTATGCATGGGTCAAATTTTGTGTTATTGCAAAATTTTATTGAAATTAGTTGTTTTACGAAGATTTTTATTTATTTATTTGTTTGTTAAAATTAGTAAGTGAAATAGCATAAATTGGGTAATAATTAAACCTATTAACCTAGTGTAAGTTAACCTTGTGTAAGTTTATGGTAAAAGTTTATGATCCAAATTGATATGATTGAACAAATTTAGAATTAAAATTTGTTTTTTTTCCCTTAAAAATTTCATTTTCTAATAAATAATTTTTAAATTTGTGTCTAATGAATTGATGAATTATTGACCTATTTGATTTTTTTAATATAGACATAAAATTTAAAGTTTACGATCTTTTTATATGCCAAACTAAATTTTATATCTAATAAATCTTTTTTTTTTTTTTTTGTAAGAGGTAGAATATGTCATACATTAATTAAACAAAAAATTAAGTCCCTATTTGGTAATCATTTTGTTTTTTATTTTTTTTTAAATTAAACCATTTTTCTTCTCATTTCTTACGATGATATGCATTTTTATCAAGAACAATGGTTGAATTATTAACCAAATTCAAAAAATAAAACAAGTTTTTAAAATCCATAATCTCATTTGGTAACCATTTTATTTTTTATTTTTTATTTTTTAAAATTAAGTCTATGTCTTCCTTATTTCTTACGTTGATTTGCATATTTTTTAAGTAAAATAGTTGAATTCTTAGCTAAATTCCAAAAACAAACATAACTTTTGAAAAACTACTTGTTTTAATTTCCAAAACTTAGTTTCGATGACAAGGTAATAAATTTAAAGGTAGAAGTAGTTCTATAACTTAATTTTTAAAAACAAAAACAAAAAATAAAATAGTTACCAAACATGGTCTACTTTTATTTAGTTTTCCAATTTTGGATTGATTTTTAAATCATTGATAAAAAAAAATAGGTAACTATGGAAGAAACTTGTAGGTGAAAGTAATATTTATAAGTTTAATTTTTAATTTGTTAGATATTTTTTTAATTTCAAAAATTATATGACTAATATTTTTTTATACGTTTTTTAAATTTATATTCATGTGCAATGACAGATCAAGAAATTTTGTTGACGAAAAGTTTTATATAATTTAGTAAAAATAAATGTAATAAATGAGACTTGAACTTGGATCTAAAAAGGGTTAAAAGATAATTATATATATATATATATAATTATAAAAAAACATAAAATTGAAGGGAACTCGGACCTTGACCTATACTAAATCTACCTTTGCTACTGTGACCATAAATAGGACTTTATGAAACATTCAAAAGACATACATAACTCGACAAAGTTGAATGAAGATTACACTTGTTTCATGCTCCCTAATTTATTTTCTCCATTTTTATTGTTACTTTTTCTCATTCCATAACAATTTGGTCTCATACTTCCATTTAAATAACAATTTATTTGTAACAATTTAAATCAGGTAAGTTTAAAAAAAATGTTTCTTTGGATAATTATTTGATTTTTTGAAATTGAGTTTATAAACCCTACTTCGTTCGCTAGTTTATATGTTTTGTTATTCACTTTTCTATTTTATTTTTAAAATATTGAAAAATAAAAATAGTTATTTTTATACATTTGTTTTTTCTTTTAGGATTGAGCTAAAAAAATCGGATGTTTAGTTAAGAAATATGAAAATCATGGTAGATACATTGTTAAAAAAACAAACACAATTTTCAAAAACTAAATATTTATTAAACGAAGCATTAACCATTTAGGAGTGCTTGATACACTAACACGAGTTGAGTTGGTAAAAATTGCCGACTCAATGTTTGCCCCACTAACTTATCCCAACTCTCCATCCACCTCACCCCAACTTTCCCTCCTAATATTTCAATGGCTCCTCCCATCGACCACCGTCGACGACTACCACTACCACACTCCGGCGACACATTCCGATGACCACCTTTGATAGTCAACTCTGACGACCAATTTCGGGGTCCAACAACCACCTCCAACGACACTCTGGCGACCAACTCCAACGACCATCTTTGCACGAAAGTAACTCCAACAACCACTTTCGCTTGGTCAACTTTGATGATCAACTCCGGACTCCGACAACCACCTTCGATGACAAAATCCAATAAAGACCATATTTGATGATCAACTCCAGTGCACACGATTTTTGTCAACCAACATTAACATCCACCTTGTACGACCAACTCCAATGAATACCACCTCTAACGAGACTCTCGTGTAAAACTATTTTAGTCCATCAACTTCTTCGTCACGTAAAACTGTAAAGCTACAATATTTCAGTATCAAAAAACAATTATAACTTTTTATTTCCATCTGTATAAGGGAGGTAAAGATAGAGGATACAAGATAATTTAAATATTTAATTAGTTTAAAATTTACCATATCTTTCGTATTTCATATTTAGAGGATATGATTTACATCTTTATAATAGTTTTTCGGAATATTTCTTACCTTTTTTCACTTTTAACTAATCTTATTTTTTTTAATAAAATAAAAACCATACCACTAGGGATCGATAGAAACTAAACTCACACAAAATAAACTAAATTGAAACTCTTAAAATTCAGAATATCGAACCCCGACTGAATTAGGGGCAAACGTCTACAAAAAGATCTTCCAAATTGAAACGGTCTAAATTTCCAAAAGGATGAATACCACATTTTTTTTTATATATAAACATTATGGATATTTAGGGGGAAGAGATGAGTTGAGACTCATCATTTGAGAGGCCAATTTCGTATGTCGCCGACATTTCATATCATATCGGCAAACAGTGCACTCAGCTCTTATCACCACTGATGCCTTGTTGCTCAACTCCGACAACCAATTTCGACGACCACCTTCGACAACTGTCTCTGGCAACCACCTTTGACAGCCAACTTTGGCGACCACCGCCTGCAACCAACTCAGGCAACATCCAACCATGTCTATTGACGACCAACTTCGACGACCTTTGACTGTGGCTACACTACCAACTCTAACGACCATTATTTTAAATTACGACTACTACAAATTTGGGTTTTATAGACACGCGAGTTTTTTTTAGTTTGTGATGCTCGTGACTTAAAACCGTCAATAGAACCTTATATATATATATATATATATATATATATACACACACACACACAAAATTGTCAATAAATATACATTTGTCAACACAAAACTATGTAAATTCCATCAAAACATCGAATTCAAGATATTTTTATTAGTTCATAGTATTTTCGGTCGTTATTTATAGTAATTTAACATTAGTAAAATCATTTTTATCATGTAACAAATCAAACAAACTAGTACGTAAAAACACTAATTTTGAGAAAAATTGTCAAAAGTTTTTATGAAAAGTATTAACATAAAAGTGACTTGACTAGAAACGTCACATGCACAAATTTATAAAATGATTGCTTAAATAAAAAGAAAAAACAAAAATTAAAATACAAGATCCAAAAGTAAACCCTAAAACTCATTTCCTAAAACTCCCAACAATATATGTATGCTTAAAAAACAATAAAATAAAGTGCAACCTATAATTTTTTAATATATATTCAATAAAAAAGTTTCTAAACAAAAATAATCATCATAAAAACAAATTATTTATGTTTTTTTTTAAAAAAATTGCATAAGATACCATGACATATAAACTTATCACCCAAAACACTCAAAACATAAACATATGAACTCCACAGATATATAAACTCTGTATTCATATGAACTCAACTCAGCTCGCCAGACAGGTCCTATGTTTTATTTTATCTTTTGTTTGCTAAAATTTAAAATATTAATTTAATATACTACATCGCATATGGTCGAAGATTCGAGGTTAAAAAATATTAAACTTTCATAAAAATAACAATTTAGTCCACTAATTTTGATTTGTAAGTCTATATATTTTCAAGTTTGTAACAATATAGTCTTTAAACTATATGTAACAATCGAATCTATGTATTTTAAATATGTAACAATTTAGTCCTCAACACTGAAAAGATATCAAAATTAGATGTCAATTTTTATAATTGTATGATGTAGACTTTATATTTTATATAAAAAAAATATTGAGTTTGTAATTAGCTTATCCATTTATCTATGCTAGAAATTTTAACAATAATCTTTACAATAGATACTAAATTATTATAGAATTTAAAGTATAATGGTTAAATTGTTACACGATAAGATTCATAAACTAAATTGTCATAGAATTAAAAATACATAGATTAATCTAAATTTTTGAAATACTTTTCAAGTTTATTTTAAATAAAAGAGTTAATAAAAATGACTTTTCTGAAAAAATATTTTTTCCCCTAATCAATTTAAATAAGTCTAGACCGACAAGCTGAGTTTAAATAATTAACTAAAATTTATCACCCACGAACATATTAAATAATTAAAAATTGATAATCAAGTTTCTCAAAATAATAATAATAATAAAAAGTGGATGAATGCGAGCAGTGAAGTCTCCTCTCCCGTCGTTTTATCTATAGTTTTTTAAATCACATATTTTTGGACTTTTTCTTGTTAAGTTAAAAATTCTTCACGTGTTCTTAACCATTTTTTTTCTTATTTTATTTTGATCATTACATTAGTACTTTCAAAATAATCTCTATTATTACTTATTAGTTTATTATTGGGTTTTCCAATATATATATTCACATTTCTTTAGAACTTTAGTATTGCATTAAATTATTTTTTATGATCTAATAAATTAAAATTGACCCAATAAGTTTATGATTTATTAAAAGTACATCGACTAACTTTAAATAATTGAAAGTATATGAACAGAATTATATTTTAAATAAATTTTAAAGGAAATCTCGATCTTGATTTTTTTGTTAGTTCAGTAAAGAAGGAGGATTCTAAAAGAACTTTTATAATGTATTTGAGAGTAATTCAAAAATAGTCAAATTCATTTTTTTTTATTTTTAAAATCATAATTAAATATGCTTTTAATGATTCAAAATCCATTTTGAAGAAATGAAACTTGCATTTGCATTTAGAAGTGTCAAATTAAATATCAAATTTATTTTGAGTGATAAGAAACATATTTCATAATAATTTTGAACGTGACAAAAGTGATTTTAACAATTTCAAAATCACTCATAAATATAGATTTATTTACTAAGATATAATATATGTCAATTAAGCTATATCCGTTTTGGATTAAGGAGACTGTCAATATCAATAGTAATTTCTGAGGTTTTTCTTTTTCTCTTCTCTTTTCTTTTCTTTTTTTTTTTTTGTTTGTTGCAATTGAAGTTTAATTTGTTGGTATTTGCTTCTTAATTTGTGTTAATTGAACAAGTCAGCTTCCATTTTTATATAAATATTTGTGGGTATATATGTAGCTTTTAATCTCAGCATCCAAATATTAGTCATTTTTTCTTCTCCTTATTTATTTTCCTGTTCTTCCCCCTTCAGCAAAGAATGCTTCAATCTTGAATTTTAAAAAGGGAAAAAGGAGACCTTTGAAAAAATGTGCAAAATATTAATTGTTTTTAAGGAAATTTTCATTGTGAACCTCAATGGAGTCCATCCAGGGTTAAGGATTTGTTTGGTTCTGCTCTATGTTTTCTCTATTTTGTCAAATTAGTTAAAATGTATATAATAAACATGTTACATGTTACATATACGAAGAAAATGTGAATATAAAATGTGAAGAAAATGTATATAAAAACATGTTACAGGAAAATGTGAATAATATGTTGTCAAATTTATTGGTTATCTATACGATATAACTCAACTAGTTAAGAGATATTGTTTACCAGGAGGTTAGGGTTTTTAAATTATGTATCCGAATTTCTCATGTCTTTAATTTTTTTTTTTTTTTTTTTTTTTTTTTTTAAAAAAAAACCAACTGTCTATCAATGTTATGATAACTTAACTAGTTAGAGTATATGCCCTCATCAAAGTGGTCAAAGGCTCACATTTGGTCAAAAGACAATAGGTCCTTGAACTGCAAAAAGTGTTTAATAAGCCCCTCAATTTTTAATTTTGTATTTAATAGGTCATTCAACTTTCAATTTTAAAAAATAAAGAGTCATTAGATATTTAATTAAACAATATGTTCAATCAGTTTCTGAGCCTTTAATTTTATGTCTAATAGGTTCATGAATTAATAAAGAATTTTGAAGAGGTCAATGACCTTTAAACACAAACTAGAAATTTTGTAAACCTATTGGGCATGAAATTAAGAATTTGAGGATTTTTTTTTTTTTAAACGTTAAGGGCCCATTTGATACAAAATTAAAATATTATAGTCATGTTTGGTAACCATTTGGTTTTTGTTTTAATTTTTTTTTTGAAAATTCAACCTATAGACACTTGAAGGGAATTGAATTCCCACAGCGGAAGCAAACACCTTGTGTCTAAGAATTCATTTTATAATCTTAATGAAAAATAGAAAAATATAGATAACTAAGAGGATAAACAATATACACCCTTAAGCATGCTTTTCTACGAATTATATATAGAGAGGAAAGGGAAATTGAAAACATATCCTTAAAGAACTTTTCTTCACGAATTCTTTTCTAATGGTCACAATCTTTCTCCTCTATTCGAATAGCTCAAACACGAACACAACCACAATCCTTCTTGGACACCACCATAAGAAGTCTTCATTATTATCCTCAAGGAGAGAATCAAAGCAGAGTGTGTAGGCTTGCCTATGATTTTGGTAAGGGAAGAAGGGAGAGATCTTAAGAGAAGAGTACAGAGGAAGAAGATGAGAGAGCAAACTCTTCTACGCAAATTCAATTTCACGTATCAAATTGAATCAACCCCTTAACTCCTCTATTATACCTTTTTATATGAGAGATATAACTCCCTCTATTTTTTATATTAATTATGTTACATTGGTGTAATTAAATACAACTATATTTTATATCCCATATAATATATAACCTATAGTTTGTATTATACCACATATAATATAATCTATAGTTTATGTTCTCTCATATAACCTATAGCATAAATATGAATCATATTCGTATTAATATTAACTTATAGTTTTAATATGAATCATATTCACATTAAACTTTATTTGATAGTTTTATATGAATCATATTTATATAGTTAATATTTGAATTAACCTCTCTCATCAAACTATATAGTTTTAACATGAATCATATTCATATTAATTTTATTACGTATGATGTGATATTAAAACTTTAGGTTATAAATATAATATGATAAATTATTTATTATATTTATTTATATTTAAAAATAATTATGAGATAATTGTTTATTTGGTTATTTAATTTCTCCTTTAACCGTGCAAGTGGTAAGTTATTTTCAGTTTTGAATAACTAAAGGATAAAATGAAAAGAGTTCTCATGTTACAAAGAGATCACTTCATTTAATGCATTACTAATCGTTTACTCATGAGAGACTACACGATAGGCCTCTAACGATAAATTAAACGATTGTGTATAGCGAAAGACTAAATGATCGTGTAAAGCGAGAGACTAAACGATCATGTATAGTGAGAGACTAAACGATCGCCTAGACGATTCTCACGAGAGCGAGATTAGTATTCCCAGTCTATGCGATAGACAAAACCGTTCTCCCACTTACTTGATCATGTAGTTCGATCGTTTATTCCTCCTTCCATCTACCAAATTCACACAGAGCCCACACCTTCTGGATTCTCATTCCGAGAATACCAAAGTTGCCGAGTGGTAGTGTCGAAGGGTTCTTGTTGAAGGAGCAAACTGTTCGTGATCTGAATGACAACGAGAGATTGACTAGATGATTGTGACGACAGTGAGAGGTTGCTATTCAATTGTTCACGAGAGCGAGAGATTTACAGAATAAGAGTTCTTCAAAGGTATATCTCTCCATTCCTTTTGTATTTGATTACTTAAGCATGCTGTAATTTTGTATAAGTTGCATAATTGTTCTGTATGTTTGTGAATGCCTTTATTCTTTCATAATGGACTTGGAAAGATCTTGCTTCCACTCGCTGGTTCTCTTGAATAAGAGTTCCTTCAATTGGTATCAGAGCCAGGTTCTGATATTCCAAATCCATTGTTGTATAAAATTGCATTTACTTTCTTGGTGGATGTTTAAGCATGTTTACATTATGTTTAAGTGTTAAATGTATCTGTGGATGTGGATTAATGGAGTTTTTGGGATGATTTCTTCTGGTTAATGAACTTTTTACATTTCAAAGTTAGTTGTAAGGGCCCCTGTGTTTTTGGGCATATTAACTTGCTATCGAGTTTGTAATTCAAAGAGTTTGAGTATGTTCGAGTCGCTCGTGATGAAGCTTCAAGGCATGGAGATGCAAATTACTTTGAGCAAGAAGAAGACCAAGAGTTGGTTAGATCGTGTAAACGATGGGGGTAAACGATCGTTGAGTATGGGATACTTGGTTGTATGGTACACGCGTGCATTAAACAATCGTGTAGGCCATCATACTTAATCGCATAATCACTAGCTACACGATCACTTGATAAGTGTTACTTAGCACTTGCTCTTCAATCGTCTAGACGATCATGCTTCATAGCATAATAGTCGTCTACACGATCGTTTAGACTTGCGTTTAAACTTGGTGCACTGCACGATCAAGTGGCCTTCATGCTTCATCGCATAGTTAAAGGTACTCAATTGTTGCTACACGATCGTGGTTACTCGATCAATTTTACTAGGCGATTAGAAAGCGTGGCTTCGCCCGAGCAGTTCAAGACCTGGTTCGCTTGTTGAACCGGTTTACTCCATGGTTTAATGTAATAGATAGATTTATTTCCGATTTTTTTAGGCTAATCATCCCGATCCATTAATTTTTGTGAATGTACATGAGATGTATGTTTTTATTATATGTTATATAGTTTAAATCCCACCATAGGTTATGCATTTGTCATGCATTATCTCTATATTGTAAGAGTTATAATATAGTAGTTTGCATGATTAAATTACTCAAAGAGCATGCTCATGCATCATATAATATGAGAGTTATATTTATGCATGCATTAAGCATATTCATGCATCATCTTTATATTATAAATATTATAGTATAAAGGTGTATGAAAGCATGCATGCTAAATTCATTACTTCTTTATATAAGAGTTATATATAGTAATGAATGGACATTGCATGAAGTATGACACATAGGTTAAATTTATAAGAGTTATAAATACCTAGTTAGCTTAGCAATGTGAATGATTTTGGTTGTTTCCTTTTATAACTATTATAATGGAAGTTAGAACTAAAATCAATAAGAAAGACATACATGCAAACTTAGACTTGAATCTTGTTTTAAAAGAGTTTTAAAATTTGATGGAGATGGACCTAAGATCACGGTTCTAATGAGATTAGAACCTAAGGTTTAATCTTTTAATCAGTTTAATAGGATTAAATTGACTAATAAAAGATAAAAGTGTACCAAATCTATCTATAAGGGACCTTTTGTCTAAGGCGGGTTCTGTCTAGGCTGGGGTACTTAAGCTGACGGAAATGAAACACCCCTACCTGGGAACCTACCTGGAAAGGTGAATTAGATCGTTTTGTTGCAAGCATGCAAATTTGATGATAGTCCGTTAAAGAGTTTAATGGGACTTGATTCGAACTTGTTTAATTATCAAAAGCAAGAGTTGTTTTTTAGCAAATTAAACTCACACTTAGATAAAATCAGTAGCCGGATTGTTTAAGTTAATGAATCCCTAGGTAGAACATTCAGTGGGAGGTACTTGGGGTATATGATACTTCACTTAAACCTCTTCACCTTTCTCCCTAATGTTCACACCATGAGATCTATCCTTGACCTCAAGGCACCCTGGAAGTGTCCCCTTAAAGGATGGTGTTTGGGTAAGTCAATACTAAGGTGAATGGAGAGAATGTTCATAGTAAGTGGGAGTGGGACGTGTAACAACATATCTCACTGTCTCTTTCGTTAGGTTGGATAACGTTTTGTGCATCGCCTTGAGGCACCCTGGAAGTGTCCCCCTTAAAGGATGGCAATTTTGCACGACTCTTTATCTGATCTCCTGTATAGGATAATGTCGCTTTTGTCTCTTATCCTAATCTGCTTTTTCCCTATGGTGGGCACATTAGGGTGGGACTCTAGGGCCTAAAATGAGGGGTTCCACTTACGTGGAATTGTTAAAGGTTAACAGTTCTGGATTGAGAAATGGTGACTATTAGAGTCAATTACAAGAGTTTTTTTTTTCTGTCCAATGGTTGAGAATGTCTCATCCCAGTGAAGAGGCACTTGATCACCCCACCAGTGACTTTTTTCCTGCCTCGCTAGGGTATCATTGCAAAATAGATTTCTTTTCACTTAGGGTACATAGGAACTATTTTTGCTAAAACTAAAATTGGTGTTAAAAGTGGTAATGCATAGACTTATTAAGTTTGTTCATGTTTTTCAGCAACTTTAAAATGGCTACAACCACATTAGCTCTATTAGGTGCTGACAAATTGACTGGCAAAAACTATGATAGTTGAAAAAACACAATAAATACCATACTAATCATAATGACCTTAGGCTCATCCTTATGGAGGAATGTCCTCCTATTCCGACTCAGACTACCACTCGAAATGTTCGGGAAGCATATGAGAGATGGACACGGACGAACGAGAAGGCCTGAGCTTACATTTTGGCCAGTCTAAACGATGTTTTGGCTAAGAAGCATGAGCCTATGGTCTCTGTGCGTGAGATCATGGAGTCCCTGTGAGGGATGTTCGGACAACCGTCTGGATAGCTCAAGCCTGAAGCTCTGAAATGAATTTTCAACTCCAAAATGGAGAAGGGTATATCTGTTCGAGAACACATTCTGAAAATGATGGTCCACTTCAATATGGCGGAGATGAACGAGGCCCGCATCGATGAGGGCAAACAGGTTAGCATAATTCTGCACACGTTGCCAGAAAGCTTCCTGCACTTTGTTAGCAATGTTGTGCTGAACAAAATTGATTATTCCCTTATAACTCTCCTCAACGAGTTACAAACATTCCAATCCTTGCTGAAAAGCAAGGAGAAGAAGGTTGTTGAGGCAAATGTTATTTCATCTTCAAAGAAGTTCCATCGAGGTTCGACCTCAGGAACTAAGTCTGTACCTTCTACTTCTAACACTACCAAGTGGAATAAGAAGAAGGGTGGTAAGAAGAAAGGGAAGGCACCTATTAACCCACAACCTGTCGCACAACGGGGTAGGCGACTAGTACCGATTGAAAAAGGAAAATGTTTCCATTGCAACTAGGATGGGCACTGGAAGCGGAACTGTCCTTGCTGGTTAAAGAAGAAGAAAAAGGCTAAGACTAACGTAAAACAAGGTAAATATGATTTACTAGTTTTGGAAACTTGTTTAGTGGAGAATGATGATTCTGCCTGAATTATAAATTATGGGGCCACTAATCATGTTTGTTCTTTTTTTCAGGGGATTAGATCCTGGCTGTAGCTTGAGGTTGGTGAGGTGACGATGTGAGTAGGCACCAGGCACGTCGTCTCAGCTGTGGGAAGGACTCCAATTGACTTTACAGAATAAATTTATCATTTTGAATGATGTTTATGTTGTTCCCGAGTTAAAGCAGAACTTAATTTCTATAAAGTGTCTGATTGAATGTAAATATACTCTCAACTTTTCGGTGAATAAAGTGTTTATTCTAAAAGATGGTGTTGAGATTTATTCAGCAAAACTGGATAATAATTTGTATATGTTAAGACCGTTAGCAACAAATTCCTTCCATAACATAGAGATGTTGAAAACTGCCGCAAAACGACTTAAGGTTTCTCCTAATGAAAATGCCCAACTTTGGCACCTTCGATTAGGGCACATCAATCTCAATAGGATTGAGAGGTTGGTGAAGAATGGACTTCTAAGCGAGTTAGATGAAAATTCTTTATCTATGTGCGAGTCATGCCCTTGAAGGCAAGATGACTAAAAGACCTTTTACTGGAAAAGGTTATCAAGCCAAAGAGCCTTTAGAGTTGATGAATTCAGACCTTTATGGTCCGATGACTGTGGAGCCAGGGGAGGCTACGAGTATTTCATCACTTTTACTAATGATTACTCACGATATGGGTATATTCATTTAATGCAACGAAAGTCCGAATCCTTTGAAAAGTTAAAAGAGTTCAAGGCTGAAGTTGAAAACGCATTGGATAAATGAATTAAAACACTTCGATCAGATCGAGGTGGAGAGTTTTTGGATTCTGAGGTTCAGAACTATAAGATAAAACATGGAATCGTTTCCCAACTCTCAACACCTAGTACAACTCAGCAGAATGGTGTATCGAAGAGGAGAAATAGAACCTTGTTGAACATGGTTCGATCAATGATGAGTTACACTTCCTTACTTGACTCGTTTTGGGGTTTTGCAGTGGAGACTGCAACTTATATCCTCAACTATGTTCCTTCCAAGAGTGTTGCCAGAACACCTTTGGAGTTGTGGAATGGGCGTAAAGCTAGTTTGCGTCACTTCCACATTTGGGGTTGCCCAACACATGTGCTTGAGGCTAATCCTAATAAACTAGAACCACATTCGAGGCTATGCCTATTTGTAGGCTACCCTAAAGGTACACGAGAGAGTTACTTTTATGATCCTAAGAAAAACAAGGTATTTATGTCGACAAACGCTACCTTCCTAGAGGATAATCATATGAGGGAGCACAGTCCACATAATAAAATCGTGTTGCATGAACTTTCCAACGAAACTACTGAAGTTTCAACAAGAGTTGTTGAAAGGCCTGCTCCATTAACAAAAGTTGTTGATGGAAGTTCATTTGGTTGGTTAAATCCACTGTAAGAGTTGAGGGAACCTCGACGTAGTAGGAGGGTTGCGAACCCACCTGTTCGCTATATGGATTTCACTGAAATCCTAGCTGATGTAACCAATGGCGAGGTTGAGGATCTGTTGTCTTATCATAAGGCAATGAAGGATGTTGACTGGGATGAATGGGTCAAAGCCATGGATCTTGAGATGAAGTCTATGTACTTCAACTCAGTATAGGATCTTGTAGATCAACCTGATGGGGTTAAACCTATAGGTTGTAAATGGATCTACAAGAGGAAATGGGGTGCTGATGGGAAGGTGCAAACCTTCATGGCTAGACTTGTGACAAAGAGTTATACCCAGGTGGAGGAAGTTGACTATGAGGAGACTTTCTTGCCTGTTGCCATGTTGAAGTCTATCCGCATCCTTCTATCCATTGCCTCATATTATGACTATGAGATATGGAAAATGGATGTCAAGACAGCATTTCGAATGGTAATCTCGAGGAGACTATTTATATGGTGCAACCTGAGGGATTCATAGCCCAAGGTCAAGAGCAAAAGGTTTGCAAACTAAATCGGTCCACTTATGGGCTGAAACAGACGTCTCGATCTTGGAACATAAGGTTTGACACTGCGATTAAATCTTACGACTTTGACCAAAACGTTGATAAGCCTCGTGTCTAGAAGAAAATCATCAACAATTCAGTAGTTTTCCTAGTGTTGTATGTAGACGATATCCTACTCATTAGGAATGATATAGGTTTACTAACTTCTGTTAAGAACTGGCTAGCGACCTAATTCCAAATGAAAGGTTTGGGAGAGGCTCAGTTTGTTCTTAGTATTCAAATCTTTCAGGATCAAAAGAACAAAGTGCTAGCACTGTCTCAGGCATCATACATTGAAAATATGTTGATCAAGTACTCGATGCAGAACTCCAAAAGGGGCCTACTATCTTTTCGGCATGAAGTTACATTGTCTAAGGAACAGTGTCCTAAGACACCTCAAGAGGTTGAGGAAATGAGATGGGTCCCCTATGCATCTGTCGTTGGCAGTTTGATGTATCATATATTCGATGTTATGTACTAGACTTGACATCTGCTATGCTTTGAGGGTAGTCAGTATATATCAGTCTAATCCAGGACAAGGTCACTGGATTGCCATCAAGAACATCCTCAAGTATCTTCGGAGAATGAGTGACTACATGCTCGTGTATGGATCTAAGGATTTGATCCTTACTGAATACATGAACTCTAACTTTCATACTGATAAGGATTCTCGGAAATCCACTTCAGGATCAGTGTTCACTTTTAATGGAGGGGTTGTAGTATGACAAAGCACTAAGTAGAGGTACATCGTTGACTCCACGATGGAGGTCGAGTATGTAGCGGCTTGTGAAGCTGCTAAGAAGGCCGTTTGGCTCAAGAAGTTCCTGACTCACCTGGAAGTTGTTCCAGACATGTCTAGGTCAATCACCTTTTATTGTGATAACATTAGTGCTGTGGCGAACTCCAGGGATCCTAGAAGTCACAAGTGCGACAAACATATAGAGTGGAAGTATCATCTCATCCGCGAGATTGTGCATCGAGGGGATGTGATAGTCACGAAGATTGCTTCGGAGCACAACGTTGTTGACCTGTTTACGAAGGCTCTCACGGCTACAGTTTTTAAGGGTCACCTATAAAGCATGGGTCTACGGGACCGTCCACGGCTGGACTAGGGCAAGTGAGAGATTTTGTACTGGGCCTTAGTGCCCTAGTTTATTGTTTTGTACTTGTTTTATCTTGTACACCCACTCGCTTTAGGACAAGTGGGAGATTATTGGGGTTGATGCCCTAAATCTTGTAGGGTCATGTAGTTGTAAATACCTATATTAACAAACGCTTGTGATGTAATAATATGAGATATTTTCTTCACTGTTGAGATATTTTAGTTACATTAACCATAAACCAATAAATTAAGATCCCTAATTATCGTTGTAACTTAAGCATGTATGTGGAGACATACAAGTGGATCATGCCTTAAGTGATAGCCTGAATGGTCTGTAGTATATGGATAAAGAAGGAAAACCTTATCCTGGTGCCACTACGGATACGACCCGCTTTGTAGATGTTACAAATGTTGTAAAGTGATATCGATTGTCTGATCCTGATCATTCATGTGGAGACATGGGAGCAGGGGTGTCCTATACAAAGGAGTTTGTATAAGATTGGACCATGAAATATTTAGTCTCGTTATATAATGCCGTTCATGACAGAGACTTTCATTTCACTAGGATGACCATAGATAACATGATCTTAATCCTGATTGAGTTGGCAACCCCTGCCTAGGAGGGCGATCCTTTTATTTGCATGGGTGCGAGTGGTCAGATTGCTGACTCAAACCTACAACTTTGGGAATTCGTCTGATTGGGGACCTGGGAACTCAGCCACACAAGATAGAATTCACTCCTTCCCGAAGAAGGGGTAAGTAGATAGATTGCTCCCTTAAGGGCTGGTTCCAGGGCTTGAGCGATGTGACACCACACATTTTCTCATGGCCTGAGAGGTGTTCACTCATAGTAGGACTATGATGTATCATTCATTAGAAAAATCAGTGGTACTTAAAAAGTTAGATGTAACTACAAGGGCAAAACCATAAATTGGCCCAGGTGTACTTACGAGCGATCTGTGAAGGTTATTGTACTGTTTATTGGTTATATCCAATAGACACAGAAATATATTTGTAATGAGAAGAGTGCAGTTGTCGGGCTTTAGTGGTGTACCCGACAGTTAACAGATGGTGGATTTTGTGATTAAAGAGTTTAGTCAGTTATTCACGTATAGTTGGAGCTTCAAGCTACAAATCCATAAGGTCCCTTTGTAGCTCAATGGATTCAAGTTGAGAATCAGTTTTTCGGTTAGTTTGAAGTGTTCAAATTAACAAAAGAAAATTTGATTATATATGATATAATTAAATTGGTTCAATTATATGTGATATAATCGTTTTAATGTATAAGATACATTAATTGGAGGAAATTGATATAAATATGATTTATATTAAATAAAGGAGAAAAGAAATATGGTTTAAATATTACATATGATGTGATATTAAAACTTTAGGTTATAAATATAATATGATAAGTTGGTTATTATATTTATTTATATTTAAAAACAATTATGAGATAATTGTTTAGTTGGTTATTTAATTTCTCCTTTAACCGTGCAAGTGGGAGGTTATTTTTAGTTCTGAATAACTGAAAAGAGTTTTCATTTTACAAAGTGATTGCTTCATTTAGTGCATTACTAATCGTTTACTCACGAGAGACTACATGATAGGCCTCTAGCGAGAGATTAAAGGATCGTGTATAGAGAGAGACTAAACGATCGTGTAAAGCGAGAGATTAAAGGATCGTGTATAGCGAGAGACTAAACAATCGGCTAGAAGATTCTCACAAGAATAAGATTTACTAAACGATTAAGTACTCTCAGTTTATGCGATAGAAAAAACCATTCTCCCACTTACTTGATTGTGTAGTTCGATTGTTTCTTCCTCCTTCCCTCTACCAAATTCACACAGAGCTCACACCTCCTGGATTCTCACTCCGAGAATAACAAGGTTGCCGAGTGGTAGTGTCGAAGGGTTTTTGTTCGAGGAGTAAACTGTTCATGATCTAAACGACAGTGAGAGATTGGCTAGACGATTGTGACGACAACAAAGGGTTGCTATTCAATTGTTCAAGAAAGCGGGAGATTTATAGAAGAAGAGTTCTTCAAAGGTACGTCTCTCAATTCCTTCTGTATTTGATTAATTAAGCATGCTGTAATTTTGTATAAGTTGCATAATTGTTCTGTATGTTTGTAAATGTCTTTATTCTTTCACAATGGACTTGGAAAGATCTTGCTTCCGGTCACTAGTTCTCTTGAATAAGAGTTCCTTCACAAACCCCTCTCGAGCCGAGAGAGGGTGTGACACAACATTGTTCAAGCCCCAGAATCAGCCCTTAACAAAGCAATTTATCTACTTACCTCGACCTCGTAGAAGGTGTGAATTCTTTCTTGTGTAGCTGTGTTCCTAGCTCCCCAATCCGACGAATCCCCAAAATGGTAGGCTTATTGAGTCGGTGATCTGACCATTCTCACCCATACAAATTAAAGGACCGCCCTCATAGACAGGAGTTCACAACTGACTAAGGATTCAAGTCATATTACCTATAGTCATCCTGGTGAAATGTAAGTCTCTATTATGAACGACGTTTTATAATGAGACTAAACATTTCGTGGTCCGATCTTATACAAACTCCTTTGTATAGAATATCACCACACACATGTCTATACATGAATGATCAGGTTCAGATTATTTGTAGCATCTTACAACAATTGTAATACCTATAAAGTGGGCCATACTCGTAGTGTCACCAAGATAAGGTATCCAACCTTATCCATCTATTACAGACCATTTAGGTTATCATTTAAACATGATCCACTCGTATATCTCTACATACATGTTTAAGCTACAAGATAACCTTAGATATTAGTTTATTGGTTTGTGGTTAATGCAACAATTTTGAAATAAAACATCAAATATTTTATTACATAAATAAAATGTTTGTACATTACAATTACAAACTATAGGACCCTACGAGATTTAGCACATCAACCCCTGCACATTGGATATAACCAATCAATGGTGTGTTGACCCTTATAAATTGCTCGTAAGTACAACTAGATCAAAGTTACCGTTTTACCCATGTAGTTACATCTAACTTCTTAAGTACCACTGAGCCTTCTAATGAACAATTAGTCATAGTCCAACTGTAACTGAATCTCTCTTAGGCTAGAGAGAGAGTATAGTGTCACATTGTTCAAGATCTGGAATCAACCCTTAAGGGAGCAATTTATCTACTTACCCTAATTATCAGGAAGGAGCGAATTCCTTCTTGTGTAGTTGTGTTCTCAGCTCCCCAATCAGATGAATCCCTAAAATTGTAGGCATATTGAGTCAGCAAATTTGGCTACTCTCACCCATACAGATCAAAGGATTGCCTTCATGAACAGAAGTCTCATGCAGATCAAACCGCACTTAGGATTAAAGTCAAGTAATCTATGGTCATCTTGGTGAAATGTAGGTCTCTTCTAGCAACGGTGTTATAAAGAGAGACTATTTATTTTGTGGTCCGATCTTATACAAACTCTTTCTATAGAATACCCCTACTCACATGTTTTCACATGAATGATCAGGATCATGACATTTGTAACACTTTACAACAATTATAACAATTACAAAGTTGGCCGTATCCGTAGTGTGACCAAGATAAGATACTCAACCTTATCCATCTACTACAAACCTTCTAGTTTATTACTTAAACATGATCCATCTATATGTCTCCACATACATGTTTAAGCTTCATTAAATAACCTCGGATCTTAATTTATTGGTTTTGGGTTAATGCAACTAAATGTAAAATAAAATAACACTTGTTTTATTAAATAAATAATCTGTTTGTACAAAAACAGTTTACAAACTACAAGACCACGAGATTTAGGGCATCAACCTCAACATTCACAAGCAGCTACGTATTCAGCTTCCATTGTGGAGTACACAGTGCATCCTTGCTTGATGCTCAGCTAGACTATAGCTCCTCCGTTAAGAGTGAACATTGATCCTGATGTAAATTCCTTAGAATCTTTATCAGTCTAAAAATCTGAGTCCATGTATCCTATAAGGATCAAGTTCTTAGCTTCATACACAAGCATGTAGTCCCTTGTTCTCCATAGATACTTAAAGATTGTTTTGATCGTTATCCAGCGATCTAATCTTGGATTGAATTGATATATACTAACAATCTCTATTGCATAGCAAATGCCAGGTCTAGTACATAAGATTGCATACATAAGGCTGTCAACAACTTATGCATAAGAAATTTATCTCATTTACTCAACCTCTTGAGGAGTCTTAGGACACTGTTCCTTAGACGAGACAATTCCATGCCTTAAAGGTAATAAACTCCTCTTGGAGACTGACAAGCATTTTGTCAATATACAATGTCTAAGACAAGACCAACATTTTGTTCTTACGATCCCTGATGATTTGGATTCCTAGAGCAAACTGCGCCTCACCCAAAATTTTCATTTAGAACTAGGTGGCTCGCCATTTCTTTACATTTGTCAGTAATGAAGAAACCAATGAAGGTCTTTGAGTGGAAACGGGGATCAGATCCAAATCCCAATTTTACAAAACTCATAATTTTACAGAATCAAACATAACAATATGCATTTAAAAGTACAACATACTAAATGTAAAATTAAAAGAGAATTTGGTTTCAAGAAACCCCTATGAAGAATCTTTTTTTCATGCTTTTCCTCTCCAAGAAAGGTCACGAACAAGATGATCTCCAAATGGTCACCACCACTCAGAACCTCTTGTATTCTCTGGGATGAGAATCGAAGGAGATTATGGGCTCTTGATTTTTGGAAGAATAAGAGAATTGAGAAGAGAATAGAGATTGGAAAAAAAAACTTGGTTTTTTTTTTTTTTTTTTGGCAGAACTGTTTTTATGATTCTCCCTTTGTCAAATGAAGAAGAAGAAAAATATCCCAAAATACAACCACTCATACAATATGTGGATTGAGAGAGAATAAATGAGGAAAGTATTTCTCTCCCTTAATTTCAAAAATTAAAAAATTAAATAAATGTAATTTTAATTAATATATATATGTATATAACTATATGTTATATCATATATAACATATAACTTATGGTTTAATATTGTATCACATACAATATAACCTATAGTTTTAATTCTCTCATAAACGATATTTAATATAAATCTTATTTATATTAAATTTAATTATATAAATCCAATTCGCATAATTAATATTTGAATCATATTCAAATATTTATTTCCTCTCAAATAAACTTTATATTATAATGTATCAAATACATTATAGTAATTATATCATGTATAATTAAATCAAATTAATTATATCGATTGAAAATAAGGGGCTGTAATGTATCAGCCCTAAGGGCGTTTTAGTCTTTTTACTTTGCCCTTTTTTCCCGTTTCTGTATTAAGGTTTTATATTGCCTATTTATATCTTAGGTCTTTGATGTACGAGGTAGGTTGAATAATAATAAAAGGAGAGCTCTTCTACAATGATTTTTCCTCCCTGTTCTAGGGTTTTCCACGTAAAACTTTGTGTCATCTTCTTCTTTTTTTTAATATGGTATTAGAGCATGGTGATGAAACCTTAGCCGCTGTCGACGAAAACATGGTTGAAATAGTTGACGCCACCATGACCATTCCATCTGCCACCATTTAAGACGCTGTCGACAGGTACCTCCAGACGCTCCATTTTAGCCCAATTTTCCAGCAAATGACACTGCCCATCTCAGCCCAATCACACGATGACCAGGGCGTCCGCGCGTCACCATTTGAGCAACGACTGATGCAGCCGTTTTCTTTCGAGCAAGAATCGACATCGAATCCATTGACGCATCCGACTTAATTTATTTTGAGCCACGACTAGCATCGACAAGCTAACTTCTTTCGTTGACCTAATGTGCGACTGCCCAACCTCTTCTGTTGAACCAGCTTCAAGAATTGTCGGATGCAAACCTAATCCCACAGTGGGTGCTGTCTAATGCACCGTACACCATTCTTGTTCTCCCCAGCGTCGATCACTCAATCGGCACGAGTATTAACAATAAAAAATTCTTGTTTGAAATGGGAGAATCCTTGTCGTCTCCTGGTGGATGACAACCGAACCCATTAGCCACCTTTCTTCCTAAAATGTGTTGGTTAGTCATGGTAATTCAGGTTCGACAAGTTTCCCTCCAATGGTGGTTCAACAACAGTTAATTAGCCTTCAACAATAGATTGCTGCCCATGGAGCAACCCTTAGGACTGCCATAAACCCCTAATCAAGCCCCGTAAATTCAACTCTGCTTCTAGTCTACCGATGTATTAAAAAAATTCGGTAACTGCTTTCCCTACTTTACCTACAACAATTTTTTTGTCTGGATCTGTGAGAAATTCTACAAGGTTTATTACAAGGGAGAAGTTGAATGGCCAAGATTATTTCTCCTAGTCCTAGTCCATCAAAATGGCTCTTGAAGGGGCATCACAAGTTTGGGTATCTAGCTGGTGAGATTCCGAGACCTCGACCTAGATATCCCCAAGAGCGTGTTTGGAAGAGCGAAGACTCCTTGTTCCATTCTTTGTTAGTTAACAGCATGGAACACAGATAGGGAAACCCTTACTATATGCTGCAACTGCTCGGGGTATTTGGGATGTAGTATAGAAATTGTATTCTAAGAGGCAGAATGCATCACAGGTCTACACCTTGCTTAAACAGGTTCATGAGTGCAAACAAGGAACCATGAATGTTACCTCTTATTTCAACAAGCTATCTTTAATCTGGTAGGAGATGGATCTATGTGGGGAAACTGTATGGGATTGTCTATGTGGTAGAGTTTAACATTCAAAACTTGAGGAAGTTGATTGTGTTTATGATTTTCTTGCTGGTCTGAACTCCAAATTTGATATGGTTTGTAGTCGGATACTAGAACAGCGAACGATATCCTCCCTTATGGAAGTTTGTTCTGAAGTTCAGTTAGAGGAAGATAGATCAAGTGCAATGAACAATCCTATTATCAACTCTATTGAGTCTATTGGAGTTTGGTGCCATATCGTTCGAGTTTGTTGGTGACAAGCAGAGTGGTAAGTCTCCTTCAGTATGTGAACATTGCAAGAAATCGTGGCACACTAAGGATTAGTGCTGGAAGTTATATGGTAGACCCTGGAATGGCAGACGTCACCCTCCAAATGATAAGTCGAATCCGAATCGAGCACTATTGAGTGATTCAATGAATGGTGTTTCACAGTTTCAATCTTAGGTGACCACCTAGAATGACCTTGGTAATGTTGGGGTCGGTGCGATTGTTTAGTCAGGTACTCCTTAGTCCTTTAGTCTTCTTCATATTGAGGGTAAGAAACCTTATTAAGAAGCAACAGACCATTTAACTGGCTCGTTTGACCAATTTCTCTCATATTTCCTGTGTGCTGGTAATGAGAGAACTCAGATTGCAGATGGGTCCTTCACTTCTGTTGTAGGAAAGAGTCATCTTTCTCCATTTTAGGGTTTAACCTTATAGATTGTGTTGCATGTCCTGAAAATATCTTACAATTTGTTGTCTATGGGTAAGATAACTAGAGATTTGGATTGTTGAGTTGTTTTTTCACATGATATTGTTTTATTTTAAGACTTGAGCTTAGGGACGACGATTGACACTGCCCGACACGATAGAAGACTTTATTTCCTTTTTGATGATGCTACCTCTAAGAGTTTTGATAGGACTAGTTTATTGTCTACTTGTTTTTCAACTTCTAAAATAGATTATATGTTATGGCATTTTCGTCTTGGTCATTTGAACTTTCAGTATATGAAGCATTTACTTCCCCATTTATTTCATAATGTGGAGGTTTCTTCTTTATCTTGTGATGTATGTATATGTGCTAAAGAACACCGGGTCACCTTCACGTTACAATCTTATAAACCTTCCCAACCATTCCATCTTATTCACAGTGATGTTTGAGGTCCCTCAAATATCACCACTTTGTCCCGAAAACGTTGGTTTGTAACTTTTATTGATGATCACACCCGTCTTACATGGGTGTTTCTTCTCATTGATAAGTCAGAAGTAACGTCTGTATTCCAATAGTTGTATACTACAGTCGAGACTCAATTTCACACCAAAATTGCCATTCTTTGTAGTGACAATGGCCATGAGTTCGTTAATAACACCCTTCATGATTTTTTGGCTTCCAAAGGTATTGTCCATCAAAGTTCTTATGCTTATACCCCTAACAAAATAGGGCGGCTGAATGGAAAAATTTTCACCTCTTTGAGGTTGCTCGATCCCTTATGCTTTCTGCTTCTCTTCCCTCTTATTTATGGGGCGATGTCAATCTAACTACAACCCATCTAATTAATCGGATGCCCTCCCATGTTCTCAAATTCGAAACACCTCTCGAATGTTTTATAGAGTATTACCTAACCATGTGTCTTATTCCTGATGTGCCTCTTTGGGTGTTTGGCTGTACTGTTTTTGTCTAAAGTCATAGCCCTTACCAAATAAAATTTTCCCTTCGTGCTCAGAAGTGTGTTTTTGTTGGGTATCCTCTTCATTAGCGAGGTTATAAGTGTTTCCATCCTTCTTCATGGAAGTACTTTGTCTCTATGGATGTAACATTCCTTGAGATAAACCTTTCTTCCCTGTTAGTCCTCTTCAGGGGAATGAAGAGACTAACTGGTCCATATATTCGGTCCCTACGAATTTTCTTCCTGAGCCTATCGTAGGTACAAATGACACTGTCCTTCCTACTAAATAGGTATCATGGATAACATACTACAGGAAGAATATTAGAAAAGAAATAGTGCCTCATGTTGCTCCATCGGCTACAATCCATGAATCGGAACCGATACCAGCTCAAGTTCAAGGTACTTCTGTTCTTGATAATACTGATGTGTGTGATGTGGTTGACAGTGACGACACTGAGGTGATAGTTCCAAAAAATGACAAAGTTGCAAGTAGTGACGAGTCATCAAGAGAAACATAAAGGGGGGGGGGGGGGGGAGAACCATAAGCTATTAAGTGTGACCACCATTCTCTTACTGATGAGGGGTCAGGCAAAATAGGAGGTTACGATGCCTCCCTTGATATACCCATTACTTTGTGAAAGGGGGCTAGGACATGTAATAAGTATTCCATACATAGTTTTCTATCTTACAGTAATTTGTCTTTTGAGTTAAGGGCATTCACTACTAACTTGGATACAGTAACAATACCAACCAATGTGCATATGGCCATGGAAGTTCCCGAATGGAAGGCTACAATTATGGAAGAGATGAAAGCTCTCGAAAAGAATAATACGTGGGATTGTGTAGTCCTTCCTAAAGGGCATAAAACAGTTGGGTGCTAATGGGTGTTCACTTTGAAGTATAAGTTTGATGGAACTCTTGATAGATACAAGGTCCGATTGGTTGCTAAAGGGTTTACTCAAACATATGGAATTGACTACTCATAAACTTTCTCATCTGAAGCAAAGCTGAACACAGTACGCACCCTTCTTTTAGTAGCGGTTAATAAAGTCTGGCCTCTCCACCAACATGATGTGAAAATGCATTCCTAAATGGTAAGTTAGTGGAAGATGTCTATATGAATTCACTTCCTGGGTTTGAAGCTCAATTTGATCATCATGACTAAGAAAGTCCCCGTATGGTTTGAAACAATCTCCAAGAGCCTGGTTTGATAGGTTCACCCCTTTTGTTAAGTCCCATGGTTTTGCTCAGGGGCATTCTAATCACAACTTGTTCACAAAGAAATAAGTATCAGGGAAAATAGCTATTTTAATTGTTTATGTAGATGATATCGTTCTATCAGGTGATGATACTACTAAGATTACCAGGCTAAAAAAGAAAATGGCTGATGAATTTGAGATTAAGAATCTAGGAAGCTTAAGATATTTCCTTAGGATGGAAGTGGCGAGTCCAAGAGAGGGGATTTCTGTTTCTCAACGAAAGTACACACTCGATTTGTTGAGGGAGACAGGGATGATTAGATGTAAACCTATTGATATCCCTATTGAATTCAATGCTAAGTTGGGAGATTCTATTGACGGAGTTCCTGTTAATAAGGAGAGATACCAACGTCTAGTAGAAAAATTGATTTACTTATCTCATACTAGATTGGATGTTTTCTATGTTATTAGTGTAGTTAGTCAGTTTATGCATGTTGGGTTGTATGTCCTAAAACTAGTAGTTTGTAGAGTTAAAACATTTTCTATTATCAATAAAGAAGTTATTGAACATTTCTTCAATAAAGTTGTTATTGAATTTGTAAATTACACTTGTAAAGACTAAATCCAATAAACTAAGATCTATGACTATTATATGAATATTTGAAACTTTATGTGGAGATAAAAGTGGACCGGGTTCGAGTAAATAGTCAAAATGATCTATAATATACGAGTAAGGTTGGGTGCCTTATTCTGGTAACACTATTGGATGCGACTCACTATGTAGTTGTTACAATTTGTTGTAAGATGCTACAAACGAAATGATCCTGATTCGTTCATGTATTGACATGAGGAGTGAGGGCCCCCTATGCAATGAGTTTGCGTAAGATCAAACCAAGAAATAAGTCACTCTTACTTGATAACGTTGTTTATTGTTTAAGACTGACTATTTCGCTTAGATGGCCTAGGTAACTCGATCTTAATCTTGAGCTAACTATGAACTCCTGCTTATTCGGGATTATCCTTTGATCTGCATAGGTGAGAGTAGTCCAACATCACTGCTCAATGTTGGGTTTTATGTCCTAAAACTCGTGGTATGTAAACAATGGAACTTCTTCTGATAATTCAATAAAGGTGTTATTGAATAGATTTATTGCTTGAATGAAATCCAATAAACTTAAAAGTCCCTTGACTATTGGATGAGTATTTGAACTTTATGTGGAGACATAGAGGTGGATCAGGGTTGAGTAAATAGTCAAAATGATCTATAGTATATGGATAAGGTTGGGTACCTTATTCTGGTAACACTATTGGATACGACCTGCTCTGTAGTTGTTACAAGGAGTTGTAAAGTGCTACAAACAAAGTGATCCTAATTCGTTCATGTTGGACATGAGGAGTGGGGGTGTCCTTGTGCAAAAGAATTTATACAAGATCGGACCACAAAATGAATCACTCTTATTTTATAACATTGTTTACTGTTTAAGACTAACTATTTCAAAGCGATGACCTAGGTAACTTGACTTTAATCCTGAGCTAACTATGAACTCCTGTTTATTCGGGATTGCCCTTAGATTTGCGTAGGTGAGGGTAGCTCAACAACACCGACTCAATATGACTTCCATTTCAGGGGTAAGATTGGATAGATAGCTGGGGACATAGGGTGCAAGAGGGAATTCACTCCTACCTCTTTAGGGATAGTAGAGAGGTTGTTCCCTTAAGTGCTGATTTTGGGGCTTGAACAAGAGATCTCGCCTCTTATTTGGCATGAGAGGGACTCGATTTTGTGATTGAATCACAAAACAATTGTTCATTAGGGGATCAATGGGGATTAAGGAACAAGAGGTAATTTCGGGGGTAAAATAGAGATTTTACCCAACCGTTATTGCGAACAACCTGTGAAGGGTTAACTTACTAATCATGGTTATATCAAGTGGATATAATATATCTATAGTGGGGAGTTCAACTATGAGCTTTAGTGGAGTGACCCATTAGTTAACGAATGGGGGTTAGATCGGTCTAATGAGTTTAGTCGATTAATCTCGGATTGTTGGAGCCCATGATCTGTAGGTCCATAAGGTCCTCCTACTAGCTCGGAAATGGATTAGCTCTAGAGTAGCGTGATAAGTTAATTTGAAACGTTCAAATTAGAATCAAACGAAATTGGAGAAAATATATTTAAATATGATTTAAATATATGAAGATGATTCTGTGTAAAAATTAATTTAATATTGGATATTAAATTAATTAGAATTATTTAAATTGTTTAAATAATTATTTATTAATTTTATTAGAAAATTAATTTTTGAAATTAATTTGAAAAATTAATAAATTTTGATTTTAGAAATAAAATATCTTTTTAAAATCAAAATGGATTTTGGAAATTGAAAATTACACAAAAACTTAAAAAAATGGGTTTTTCAATTCATCTTCAACTAGCTTATAAAGAACCCACCACCTCCTCCTTTGCTTTACTCCAAGCATAAGCTGCATCCCATGCAACACATCTCTTTGCATGATAGTCTTCAATATATTGAAAAGATTGGAGTGAAGAAAGGCTAAAGAACTGACTGAATTTTTGCTAAAAAATTCGGATGAAAAAGGTGTTCTTCAATGGGTTCTGTTCAATGAGTTTTCTCCATATTTCCTTTGATTCCAGCTTATTTTGAGTCCCACAACTCAATCTAGAGAACCAAGAGGATAGTAGGGAAGATCTTGTGGTGATCTACATAAGGATTCAGAGGATTGTGCAGTTAGAAATGGAGATTTTGTTGGTTCGGCCAAGGTATGTTCATGAAACCCATTATATTCTATTTTTACCATGTTTCTTTTCAACCAAAATTAATGAATTAGAATACTTATGGATCTTGATTTCTTCCACTGTGTGTTGGTGTAGATCTAACACTCAATAAGTCTCCCATTTTGGGGATAAAATCAGATAGATAGCTGGGGACATAATTCTGCAAAATGGAATTCATACCTACTCAATTTAGGGATAGAAGGAAAGTTGTTCTCTTAAGTGCTGAATCCAGGTCTTGAACAAGGGGCACCTCCCTCTCATTAGCCCGAGAAGGATCCGGTTTAGTGATTCGATCATAAACTGATTGTTCATTAGATGATTAGTGGAACTTAAGAAGCAATACATAATTTTGGGGGTAAAACAACATTTGACCCAGACATTATTACGAACAACTTGTGAAGGGTCGACTTACTGATTATGGTTAATCAAGTGGACACAAATATATCTACATAGAGGAGAGTGCAACTATCGAGTTATAGTGGTGTGACTGGATAGTTAACGAATATTGATTAATTCGGTCTAAAGAGTTTTAAACAATTAATCTCAAATCCTTGGAGCTCATTATCTGTAGGGCCATAAAGTCCCTCTACTAGCTCGTAAAACATGAATACTTTGAATTAGTTAATTGAACGGATTTGGAATAATATCAGTTTGAAGTGTTCAAATTGAATTTAGGGTTTGAATTTGAATAGTTCAAATTCAAATTAGGGTTAATATAATTATATTTGATATATTAATTAACGTTTAATTTATCGAAATTAAACGAAATTGGAGAGTTTATAATATTTAAATATTAATTACATGAATAGGATTCATGTTTAAAATTAGGTGCGTGATTAATTTAATATTTGATATTAAATTATTATTTAATTAAATAAATTTGTTTAATTAATTAAAATCAAACTAATTTTCAAATATAATTCAATCTGAGAAATTGAATTCTGAAATTTTAATTAATTATTGAATTAATTGAAATTAACTTTCAAGTTGTATTTGAAAATTAGAATTTTCCATTTAGTGGAAAAATCCAATTTTTCACCACTAAGTAGGAAGAACTCTACAATTCACACATCTATCCCACTCAATCTTCAAGTTGGAGGTGTCTTTGACTGAATTCAATCATGCCTGCATGTAGTTGAAGAATTAAAACACTCCAATTTGACAGAATTAAGGGCTGAAGTTGCTAGAAAATTTTGTTCCTGCCGAGTTCTTCTTCCTCATCTAAAACCCATTCTATTTCCTTCACAAATTCACTCCATTTGTGAGTTCCACCACTCAAATTCAAGGTTAAGAATAGTAGAGAAGATCTCTTGGTGGTTCACTGAAGATTTGGAGTTGAGGATTCGTGAGGAACAACTTGCATTGGAGGATCTTCAAAGGTATTTGTTGACACCTTCTTAATTACTGAACATGCTTATTTTGATGTCAAAATTATGGAATTGTAATGCTTAATGATCCTGTTTTCTTTCGCTATCTGTTTCATTATTCCAGAAATGCATGTACCTTACGAGAAACATATGGAGGCTATAAATCAGATTATGAGATACTGAAGTTCAGGAATCCAACGAGAGATGCATTGAGGCTTACACTAACTCTGATTGGGCAGGATCTGTTACAGCCAGAAAATCGACTTCAGGTTACTATACCTTTGTGTGGGGTAATCTTGTTACTTGGAGAGGTAAGAAGAAATGTGTGGTTGCTAGAAGCAGTGCTGAAACTGAATATAGAGCTATGGGTGTGGAAATATGTGAAAAGATATGGTTGAGCAAAGTTTTGTCAGATCTTTCTCAAGATAGTGATACTTCTATGAAACTCTATTGTGATAACAAGGCAGCTATAAGTATAGCCAACAACCCCGTGCAACATGATAGAACAAAGCATGTGGAGATCAATAGACGTTTCATCAAAGAAAAACTGGACAGTGACAGTATTTGTATTCCTTACATCCCTTCTAATCAACAAGTTGCTAACATTCTCACTAAAGGATTACTCAGACAAAGCTTTGATGCTTGTATTAGCAAGTTGGGTCTTATTGACATCTACACCCCGACTTGAGGGGGAGTGTTGAAAATAAGGGGTTGTAATGTATCAGCCCTAAGGGCGTTTTAGTCTTTTTACATTGCCCTATTTTCTCCTTTTTTGTATTAGGGTTTTATACTGCCTATTTATATCTTGGGTCTTTGATGAGGTAGGTTAAATAATAATAAAAAGAGAGCTCTTCTACCGTGGTTTTTCCTCCTTGTTTTAAGGTTTTCCACGTAAAACTTTATGTCATTTTCTTTTTTTTTTTTCAATAATATCACATATAATTAATTTCCTCAATTAATTTGAACAATTCAAACTAATCCAAAATTGATTCTCATTTAATCCTTGTTGAGCTACAGAGGGGACCTCATGGATCTGTAGATTGAAGTTCCAATGGTACTTAAATAATTAATTAAATCCTTTTAATTAATTTATTCAACGTCCATTAACTATTGTGCTCTCCACTAAAGACCGACAGCTGCACTCTTTGCACTAAAGATATATTTCTGTGTCCATTGAATATAACCAGTCAACAGTGTGATGACTCTTCACAAATTGCTCGTAAGTACAACTAGACCAAAATGACCATTTAGCCCCTGTAGTTACATTTAACTTCTTAAGTACCACCGATCCCTTCAATGAACAATAAATCATAGTCCAACTATCTTCTCAGGCTAAGAGAAGGTGTGGTGCCACATTGTTCAAGACCCAAAATTAGCCTTTAGGGGAGTAATTTATCTACTTACCTTGATGTTGGGGAAGGAGTGAATTCTGTCTTGTGTATCTGTCTTCTCAACTCCCCAATCAGACGAATCCTCAAAATTGTAGGCTTGTTGAGTTGGCGATCTGGCTACTCTCACCATACAAATCAAAAGATCGCTTTCATAGGCAGGAGTTCATAACTCACTCAAGATTGAAGTCATGTCACCTATAGTCATTCTGGTGAAATCTAAGTCTCTATTATGAGCTACGTTATATAATGAGACTAATCAATTCGTGGTCCGGTCTTATACAAACTCTTTTGTATAAAATACCCCCGCTCACATATTTCCACATGAATGATTAGAATTAGATCATTTGTAGTACTTTGCAACAATTGTAATATCTACAAAATAGGTTGTACTCGTAGTGTCACAAAGATAAGGTATCTAGCCTTATCCATCTACTACAAGCCATTTAGGTTATCACTTAAACATGATCCACCAATATGTCTCTACATACATGTTTAAGCTACAGAAGATAACATTCGATGTTAGTTTATTAGTTTGTGGTTTAATGCTACTAAATGTCAAATAAAATATCTCATATTTTATTAAATAAATAGAATATTTGTACAATACAATTACAAACTATAGAATCCTACAAGATTTAGGGCATCAACCTCATCAAGTAAACCTACATCATTCCCAATGAGTAGGATATCATCCACATACAATACAACAAAAGCTACTGAACTGTTTACGATTTTCTTGTAAACACAAGGTTTATCAACATTCCAATTAAAGCCATAAGATTTGATTGCAGTATCAAATTTTATATTCCAAGATCGAGATGCATGTTTCAATCCATAAATGGATCGATTAAGCTTGCAAACTTTTTTGCTCTTTACCTTTCTCAATGAATTCTCTTGATTAATTCACGTAGATGCTCTCTTCAAGATTACCATTAAAAAAGGCAGTCTTTACGGCCATTTGCCAAGTCTCATAGTCATAATATGTGGCAATGGATAGGAGAATCCGAATAGACTTTAGCATGACAATAGGTGAGAAAGTTTCTTCATAGTCCACTCCCTCAACCTGGGTATAACTCTTTGCCACTAGTCTAGTTTTAAAGGTCTGTACCTTTTCATTTACACCATTTTTTCTCTTGTAGATCTATTTACAACCTATAGATTTTATCCCATCAGGTTGATCTACAAGATCCAAGATAGAATTGAAGTACATAGACTTCATTTCTTGATTCATGGTTTTAATCCATTCATCCTTGTCAACATCTTCCATTGCTTGCTTGTAAGACAATAGATCCTCAACCCTATCATCAGATATGATGTCTTTGTCACAACCTGCCCCGAGCCCGCCTCTTGAGCCTGAGGAGAGGCGTGAGGGACTGCAAATACCACCCCTTTTATGATACCTACTGCCCATCTATACCTTACTACACTAAGTAAACTTTAAGTCAAGGAGATAAACAACAATTGATTGAGTAGGCCCATTTTATTAGAACAATGTAATGTTTATACAACTCCAAGACTTAACTATAAAGTTTACAACAAAAACTCTAAAATCCCAGAAGTATGACTGGGCTGTGGCAGACCTTGACCTTAGCAGCACCCTGGAACTTCTCACCTTTCGCTACCTAGGAAGAAAAAACATGAAAGAAAAAGGATAAGCTTCACAAAATCCAGTGAGTGGTAAGTAACTTCTAGAGTCTATTTCAACTCATAAAACAAGCATATCATATATATGAGGTTAGTACTCAAACCTTAGCCTTGAATGAGTCTGATCTGAACTCTATCTACACACATGGTAAATAGTTAAACTGATAATTTATAAATGCTTACTCTCTTGCGTTCCTCTTTGTTCCTTATGTACATATAGCTCCTCATTTATGGGCTCAGAAGCTAGGCCTGCCAGCCCTTTGACCATTCCATACGAGGTTCCTCCCACAGGCTTAGGAACTAGACCTCTCAGTCCCCTGACCACCCCGTGAGGTTCCACTCGGGGCTCAGAAACTAGGTCTATTGACCCCCTGACCATCCCGATCGAATAATCTTCTACTTATGCTAATTTACTCATTCATAACATAAGTACATACATATACTCTAAAAGATATGCTTAAGACTTAAAAGAAAGTACCACTCACCTTGGTAAGGTAGGAATCTTCCTCTCTAGAAGTTCCTTAGTCTTCTCAGGCTCCCTTTTGGACCCTAAATTCCAGATTCAACTTAAAACTTAAATTACTCATAGTTCTAAGTCTTATTTCGAGATACTTACTTCAACAAAAATGTTCTAAAACGTCTCAAGAAGATTACCTTAAAACCGTAGCTTATAAATACCTTAAAACCGTAGCTTATAAATTCTCGTTTTTTGGCCGAAATCTTCAAAATATCAAGACTACCCCAAGCTTATCCGACAGCTCGACCCTTTGGTCTTTTCCTCACTCTCCAGCCCGATTCCTTGTTGCTTCTTCTCCAAAATCCCTACCTGAAAACTAGACTCTCAGAGCTTTTAGGTGACTTTGAAATCACTCTAAACTCACGAGTATTCTAGGAGAAATCCTCGTCCCAATTTAATTCTACTTCCAGATTTCACCGTCCGACAGCATCTCTTCATCTTGGAACTTTATGACCGACGCATACCCTTCATGATCAACGCTTGGTCTCCTTCAAATCTACATTATAACATTCTTTCTACGTTCTTTGAAGAGGATTTGGCTTGTGAATGGAAGATACATCTTGTAGAGGTATTTATAGGTTAAAGGAAATGATCATTCTCATCTCTTAAGTCTACCAATGCATGACACCTCCTACTCTTGAAGTGTTTGCACCATGCTTTGCCACCACCTACTTCCATGCCATTCACCTACTCTCATACCACACACCTACTTGAGTTGTCTTCCTCATGCATAAGACTTCCTTTGAAAGAAACTTTATTTTTCCAGATCCTACTAACTCAAGTTCAACCTTCTTTCGGTATAGCTATTTGTCTAGATGAGCTCATCAGCCTTTCGTAACACAAGCCTCAGCATCGCTCCATCGTTTAATGAATCTCTCGCTGTAATCATCTAGTGCCTATGTCCATCGTTTAGTACTAACGCCCCATCGTGTAGCTCAATCGTTTAGTAAACATCTCGCTCTCAACGATATCGCACATAGCCGCTGCCCCTATCATTTAGCTCCATTGTATAGCGCTGATGCCTTATCGTTTAACGTATCCGCTCATCGCATAGCGTTATTGCCCAGGGTCTACGTATATCGAGCAACGCCCATCATCTAGCATTTGGCCTATCGTGTAGCCATCGTGTAGTCTATCACCCAATGCCCGCGCAACGTCTAGCGTCTAAGCTCATCGTCTATCGCCCGCCCAACGCTTAATGCTATCGTGTAGTGCATCTCATAGTGCTATTGTTTAGCTTCCTCGTTTATTGTCTAGCGCTTACACTGGTCGTGTAGTGCTTAACGTCTATCCTATAGCTCGATCGTGTAGCGCATCTCTTCACATCACTTAGCACCGCGTGCAGTAAAACGACCGACTAGCGCATCGCTCAGTGCCGCCCAAAGCTATATGATCGTCTGCCTAGCGCCTTGTGCTCAACATCTCGCTCTCTCTGCTCTCGCTCACGCAGCCTCAATGCATGAGCAACTCTTGGTAACACCTCTTGCCAATGCTTCGGCCAGCACGCGTCCAACCTTACAAACGCATGGTTGCCTTTGGCTTAATATCTTTTAAACCTCTACTAACTCAGCCTCATCTCATGCGTTAACACCAAACACATGGTTCCTTTTGACTTTATACTTAGCCAAATTCCACTATTAAAGGCTTACCTCCAAACTACTCAAGGAAAATCTATTCAATACTTAGAAATTTCCTTCTCTTCAACATAGAATTTAACTTTCACTTAGTTAATTCCCTTAATCACCTGCTTAAGTAGGGAAATTAAGATCTAGGTTTCACAGTCTTGGGCTTCTGTTAAACACATGTAGCAAATAGGTGGTTTCATAACCCTCCCACTACATCGAGGCAATCTCAACTCTTGAGATGGATATGCTTGATTAGATGAATCAACACCAACAACTCTTGTTGATGTACTAGCCACTTCAACAACCTTTCTTGAAGTCTCAATAGTTTTATTAGAAATTTCACTTAATACTATTTTAGTTTGTGGTTTGTGGTCCCTCATGTGGTCTTCTTCCAAAAATGAGCATTTATCGATAAAGATACTTTATTATTTTTAGGATCAAAGAGGTACCCACCTCACGTTTCCTTGGGGTAGCCTACAAATAGACATATTCTCAAATAAGGTTCCAACTATTTGAGATTTATCATTAGCACATGTCGGGCATCCCCAAATTTTGAAGTGGTGTAAACTATCTTTACGACCTCTTCATAGCTCAAAAAATGTTTCAAAAACATTTTTTGACGAAAGTTTGTTCAAAATATAAACTGCAATCTCTACTGCATATCCTCAAAATGAGTTAAGAAGTTGAGCATAACTTATCATATACTGAACCATGTCCAACAAAGTTCTAGTTCTCGTTTTTGATACACCATTCTGCTGAGGTGTACAAGGGACTAAGAGTTGGGGCATTATTCCATGTTCTATCATATAATCCTAAAACCTTAGATCTATATACTCTCCACCACGTTCAGACCAAAGTATTTTTTTTATCTTTTTACCTAACAAGTTTTCAACCTCAATTTTATACTCTTTGAACTTTTCAAGAGCTTCAGACTTATGTCGTATTAGGTAAGATACCCATATCTTATATAATAATCTATGAAAGAGATGGAATATTCAAACCCTCCTCTTGCTTTTACATTCATTGGACCATAAGGATCTGAATGTATAAGCTCCAAGGTCTCCTAGACTTTATAATATTTTCCACTAAAAGGTCGTTTTGTCATTTTGTCTTTAAGGCATGACTCACATACAGGTAAAGACTTTTCTTCTAAACCATTTAGAAGTTCACTTTTAACCAATATCTCAATTCTATTGAGAATGTGACCTAACCTTAGATGCCAGAGGTGGACATTTTCTTTAGAAGAAATCTGTCTCTTAGTAGTTATTTCCATTCTGAACATTTCAGTATTTAGAACAACCTTAGTACGTACAAGTTACTTTCCATTGAAACAAAGCCTAACTCCATTTCATTCTTAAAAATAACATTTTATTTTCAGAGAAGGAAAGAGAATACTTTTGCTTGATCAAACAAGAAATAGAAATTAAATTCCTTTTAATATTAGGAACAACATATACATTATCTAATAACATATATTGTTTATTGTTCAAAATAACTTGAGTCTACCTACGACAACTGCTCCAGTACCAACTCGAAGAGTCATCTCTTTATCTTCCAATTGTCTCTAGAAATTAATTCCCTAAGAAGAAGAACAAACGTAGTTAGTGGCCCTTGAATCAATTATTCAGGCAGAATCATCATTCTCTACTAAACATATTTCAAAGAAAAGCAAATCAGATTTAATGTCATTGGATTTTTTCTTTTATTGAGAGTAGTGGGATCGACTTCAAACCTCTTACTATAAACTCCAAGTTTTATCTCAGAGGTCGAACCACTTTGATAAACTTCACGAGAGTTGGCAACACTTGCCTCCCCTATTAATCCTTTGACATTCAATAAGGACTGGAGTTCATTTAGAGAGTTGACATTATTGGCTTCCTCAAAATCAACCCCATCTGGCTTGAATTGTGAGAACTCTCGCTCAAACAATTCTTGCAATGATTACATGATCTGAAGTGCAGTGACTATGCTCTCATATATTTTGGCTAAGATATCAGGTATGCTCGCCAAAATGTAAACTCGAGCCTTAGTATTAGCCTTTGTCCACCTTTCATATGCATCACGAACATTTTGTGTTGCATCATGGGTTGGGACTGGAGGACATTCCTCAATTAAGACGGAATTAAGGTCATCAACCACGAAAATAGTTTCAAGCATATTTTTCCATGTTGTATATTTAACTTTGGTCAAATTTATAAAGGCTAACATTGAAAGAATTGTACTTGACATATTGCTGAAATAAAAAAATTGATCTACATTAGGTTTTAGCATAACTCTTATAAATCCAATCAAGTTTAGCAAAATTTTAATGAACCCCATTTTACATCTAATTTTGCAATAATGCTTTAGTGACATAGGATAAAAGCCAACAAAGGGTGGTCAGGCACTCCTTCACTGACCTGAGACCCTCTCAACTAATCATTATACCAGAATAACTCTTATTTTTATAATAATTAATCACCATTGATTTGGTCGATAAATCATTAACATGCTTAACAATTTCCTGTAAGTGTGACCCACCATTTTAGACCCTAGAATTTTGCCCTAATGAACCAATCGAAGGGAAAAACCAACTGGGGTAAAAACTAAAGCAATCATATATATTTCTAGAGTTTGCCCTAATATTGACCTAATACACAAATCATCCAAAGGGAGACACTTCGAAGGCGACTCAAGGCCATGCAAGAAGATCTCACAATGCAAATCAGCGAAGGAGACCGTAGGACATATTGACACACATTCTTCTCTCACTTATTATAAATACTTTCTCCATTCACCTTTATATTGACCCATGTAAACACCATCTGAAGCATGAGGCTCTCGGGGCACTTCAAGACCAAGCATGAGTCTCACGGTGTGAATTGTAAGGGAGAACGTGAGTGAAAAAATGACATATCATATACATCTTATACATCTTTTTTCTCCCACTAAATATTTTAAAACCTAGGGTTTATTACTTAGGTAAATCTAGCTAATAAATTTATCTAAGTGTATTGTTAAATTGGCCCAATATAACACTTATATTGGATAGTTTAACTGTTGGGATTGATGTTCTAAATCTTGTGGGTCCTATAGTTTGTAATTGAAATGTATAAACAATTTATTTATTTAATAAAATATGAGATGTTTTATTCGACATTTAATAGCATTAAACCCACAAACCAATAACCTAATATCCAAGGTTATCTTCTATAGCTTAAACATGTATGTAGTGATATACAGGTGGATCAAGTTTAAGTAATAACCTAAATGGTCTATAGTAGTGGATAAGGCTGGGTACCTTATCCTGGTGACACTACGAATATGACCCCCTCTGTAAACTGCTACAAATGATTTGATCATGATCATTCTTGTGGAGATATGTGAGCGTGGATATACTATAAAAGGAGTTTGTATAAGACCAGACTACGCAATGACTATTCTTATTATATAACACCGTTAATAATAGAGATTTACATTTCATAAGGATGACCATAGGTGACATGACCTGAATCTTGAGTGAGTTATGAACTCTTGCCAGTGAAGGCGATCATTTGATTTGAATGGGTGAGAGTGGACAGATTATCAACTCAATAAGCCTACCATTTTGGGGATTCTTCTGATTAGGGAGCTGGGAACACAACTACATAAGACGGAATTCACTTCATCCTAACGTTTAAGTAAATAGATAAATTGCTCCCTTAAGGGCTAAGTTAAGGCCCGAACAATGTGTCACCACACCTCTTCTTGGCCCGAGAGAGACCTAGTCATAGTTGGATTATGATTTATTATTTATTAGAGGGATTAGTAGTATTTAAGGAGTTAGATGTAACTAAAGAGGCAAAAGAGTAATTTTGGCCTAGCTGTACTTATGAGTAATTTGTGAAGGGTCATCACACTGTTGACTAGTTATATCCCATGGACATAGAAATATATCTGTAGTACAAAGAGTGCAGCTGTCAGTCTTTAGTGAAGTGGTCGACAGTTAATGGATGTTGAATAATTTAATTAAAGAAGTTTAATTAATTATTCAAGTACCATTGGAGCTTCAATCTATCGGTCCATAAGGTCCCCTCCATAGCTCAACAAGGATTATTGAGAATCAATTTTGGATTAATTTGAATTGTTTAAATTAATTAAGGGAATTAATTGTATGTGATATAATTAATTTAACTTAATTATATATGATATAATTAATATAATGTACTTGGTACATTATAATATAAAGTTTATTTTGAGAAGAAATGCATAATTGAATATGATAAAAAAATTATATGGATGAAATTCATATAATTAAATTTAGTATAAATGTAATTTAATATTAAATACTATGCACATATGAGAGAAATAAAAACTGTAGGTTATATTATATTTGATATAATATAAAAACTATAGGTTATGTGTTATATACGATATAACATGTGGTTTAATATATATATATATACATATATTATGATGAATTAGTTATCATATAAATATATATTATATTTGTTTAAAATTAAATTTTGAATTTAATTTTTGGGGGAGTTATAACTCCCTCTCCTCTTTTCACTCGTTTGACAGACGTGCTGGTGGATAGTTTGAGGGTAGAATTATTTTGATCGTCTTCTTCTTCACAGAGAAGATAGGTGTGGGTGAATCTACTTTTCCCCTAGGAAAATTCTCTCTTAAAATTGCAATCCCTCTTCCTAAAATTTGTAGAGCCCACACACTCCTAATATTCTCACCCTACCCTAAGGAGAATACAGAGGAAACAATTGTGGTGGTGTTCTCTTAATCAGTTCTTGGTTTGAGGGTTTGAGATTGTTCAGGAGGAGAGAAATTTTGTGAAGCTTGTAAATTCTTCAAGGGTAAGTCTTTCTTGAAACCCTAATTTCTTTTTCCCCTCTCAAGCATATTGTAAATTTCCTTAATTTGCATAATTACGTTATGTAAAATTTGTTATGTGAAAATTAAAATTGGGAACGATCCTCGTTTCTATAATTGAACTTCACCGTTCCTTCATTAACAATATATGATTTTCGTTTATTAAACACTTTAATAAACCTAATCATGTATTGCATGCTTATAAAATATTTGTCTAATTCACCTTCCAGGTCGATTCCTAGGTAGGGGTGTTCCGTTTTTGTCAGCTTGAATACCTCAGCTTTAGATAGAACCTTCCTTAGATAAAGATCCTTTGTAGGCAATGATTTTATAAATTTAATTTTTTATTAATCCAATTTAATCCTATTAAAAAGGAAAAAAAATTAAAATTAACTTATTTTTAGAAATATTTTAACATAGGTCTAGGTGAAATTAATTTTAAACTATTTAAAATTAATTTCAACATATGTTCGCATGGAATTCTTGATTATAGATTTTAAGTCTAATTCATTACACTTATAACACTTATAAAATTAATAAAATAATTAAAACCTAATCACGCATCTAGATGACATTAAACAAATATAATATTTACAATTTATAAGTAATGTCAGGCTTCATGCAATTCCATTTTCATTGTGTAATATAACACTTATATTATAAACTAATGAAAACAAATAACACATCCACCATATGATATAACACTTATACTACAAACTATATAGTATAACGTTTATATAAAAGTATGATGCATGAACATGTTACTATGCATGCAATCATATAATATAATATTTATATTTAATATAATGCATGAGCATGCTTAATATATCATGCAACTATATAATATAACACTTATATTAAAAAAATGATGCATGTTATTATGTTTATACTATAGTGAGATTTTAAGCTCTATGGTATACAATATGTAATATATTAAATTAAACCATACATCACGTGTATAAATTAATAAACAACAACAGTGGACAAAAAATTGGCATTCTTATGCAACTAATTAAATTAATATAACTCTTATATTAATTTAATTAATTAAAAATAATTAAATTACAATATAAGTAAAATAAAACAAAAAAATCGCTTTAGCCTCCCTACGACCTTCAACTACCTGGGACACATGCAAGGAACTGTCAGAGCGTAACGACGCTCGTCGGTAGCGTAGTTACGTTGGTCTCTAACTTGCCACAACGTAATGTTACCCTTAAGACAAAGTAATAACGCTGATCATTTTGTGTAATAGTGTAAAGGATAGCATGATTACGCTGCCCGTTACGCTCTAATACATAAGCAAAATTCTGCTTCGATCAAAGGTTGAAATTGCTCCAATTTGCACCGTTCTCCTTAGCAACTCTTGTATCATGATCGATACATACTTACAGATTGAATAGCAGTAATTTAAATGCCCAAGACACTGAGCATTTACAACTTTAAACACTTTAAAGCAGTAAAGCTAATGCCAATTTTTGAAACATCCAAATGCAAACCATTCACAATACAGTGAAGAACACCACCACTTCTTTGCATTTTAAGTTACAAAATGTAATTCAGAGATATGGTTTAACTCTGAAACCAATTGAAAGGAATCGAATTCCCACGTTGGAAGCAAACGATCACCTTGTGTCTAAGAATTCGTTTCGTAAACTTAATGAAAAATAGAGAAATATAGAGAACTAAGAGGATAAACAACATAAACTTCTAAGCATGCTTTTCTACGAATTATATACAGAGAAGAAAGGAAAATTGAGAACATACTCTTGAAGAACTTTTCTTCATGAGTTTCTCCTCAGTGATCACAATCTCTTCTGCTCAGTTCGAACACCTCAAGCACGGATGCAGCCACAATCATTCTTAAACACCACCACAAGAAGTCTTCCTTGCTATCCTCAAGGAGAGAATCAAAGGTGGAGTGTGTGGGATTGCGTATGATTTTGATAAGGGAAGAGGGGAGAAATCTTAAGAGAAAGGTGAAGGATAGGTAAAGATCCACAGCAGAAGGGCATCGTCCTAATTTTACAATTTTCACAAAATCACAAATTTACAAAACAAGAAAAACATTTATGCATTAATTAGGAAAATTACAGCATGCTAATTGAGGAGGAATTAGGAGGGAAGAACTAAAACTTACCCTTAAAGCCAAAAGGTCTTCATATAATTCTTTTTTGGTCACAAACTCTTTATTTGGAAGTCGGCCTCCAAAATTGAAATCCCAAATGACCACCACCGCAATTGAACCTCCTATATTTTCCTTAGGGATTGAGAATTAGCATGAGGTATGGACTCTGTTAAGATCTTTGGGAAAGGGGAAAGAAATTTGAGAGAGAGAAGAAAACCTAATTTTTCTGTGTTCTGGGAGTTTATTTTGAGAAAAACACAGAGAGTATTTTATCTATTCCAAAACTCATGGAAGAAGAGAATGTCACATAACTTCCCACCACACACGCTTTTCTAAGTGTAAATTAAGGGGAAGGAAGTTTTAACTCCCTCCCTTTAATTGTTAATAAATTAAAATTAATTTAATTTAATAAATATATATATATATATAACTATATATTATATCAAATACAACACATAACCTATAGTCATTATATTGTATCAAATACAATATAACCTATAGTTTTATTACTCTCAATAATATATGGTATTTAGTATAAATCACATTTATACTAAATTTTGTTCTATGAATCTCATCCATATAATTAATATTTGAATCATATTCAAATATTTAATTCCTCTTAAAATAAGCTTTATGTTATAAAGTATCGAATACATTATATTACTTGTATCACATACAATTACTTTAATTAATTATATTATAATATAATTAATTTGAACAATTAATTTGAACAATTCAAATTAATCTAAAATTAATTCTCAATAATCTCTGTTGAGCTACAACCTGTAGATTGAAGCTCCAATGACACTTGAATAAATAATTAAAATTTTTAATTATATTACCTAATATTCATTAACTGTCGATCACTTCACTATAGACCGATAGCTACACTCTTCGCACTACAGATATATTTCTATGTTTATTGGATATAACCAGTCCACAGTGCGATGACTTTTCACAAATTGCTCGTAAGTATAGTTGGGCCAAAATTATCGTTTTTCCCCTATAATTACATCTAACTCCTTAAGTATCACTGATCCCTCTAATGAACAATAAGTCATAGTCCAACTATGACCAAATCCCTCTCGGGTCAAGAGAGGGTGTGGCCACATTGTTCAAGCCCCGAAATCAACCCTTGGCAACATTAAGGAATGAGTGAATTTCTTTTTGTGTAGCTGTATTCCCAGCTCCCCAATCAGAAGAATCCCCAAAATGGTAGGTATATTAAATCGGCGATCTAGCCACGCTCACCCATAAAAATCAAATGACCGCCTTCATAGGTAGGAGTTCACAACTCACTTAGGAATCCGATGGAGTAAATATGCATAATGCGGAATCTAATAGAATCATTAAGCACTCTAATTACATTTAATTTGAGTATAAAGCATGCTGAAAAACAGATTTTTAACAAAAAGGGTTTCAACTTGAATACCTTTGACGATTTCCTCTTAATCCTTTATTATCTCCACGAATTAGATCTTCAAATCTCCAGTAGACCACCATGAGAATCTTCTCTACTATTCTTAGCCTTGGATTTGAGTGGTGGAACTCTGAATTGAAAGGGATTGAAATGGGTTTTGAGGGAGCTAGAGAGAAAAATGGTTTTTTTGCAAAAATATCACAAATTTCAGCTTGCATGCCATTCAATACTCTAAAAATGGAGTATCTAATGAGTTGATTCATGCAAGCACTTACCAATTCAGCTAATTACACTTCAATCAACACTTAGATAATGGACAAGGTGTTAAAATGTGGATTAATCCACTAATATTTAGTGAATTTGGGGTAAATCCACTTACACATTTTAAAAAACAATTTTAATTTGATTTTCAATCTAATTAATTTTACTTTAAAATTAAATTAGATAAAATCTAGAATTCAATTATGAAATTGAATTTTATAAATTAAAAAATATTTTATTTAAATAATTAATTCATTAAACATAATTAATTAATTAATTAATAATTTAATATTAAGTAATTAATAAAACACTTAATTCAAACATGAATCCTGTTCATTTAATCAATATTTAAATATTTTGAACTCTCCATTACATTTAATTACGAAAAAACAAGCATTTAATTATATCAAATATAAATATCCAAACCTTAAGTTGAAATTGAACATTTCAAATTCAAACCTAAGTTGAAATTTGAACATTTCAATTTCACTCAATCTTCTAACCCAAGGTTTAATCTTTTACAAGCTAGTAGATGAACTTTATGGACCTACAGATCATGTGAAACCCGAACCCCACTTTTCTTACTTAAATATATTTATTGATGAGATTAGTAAAATGAGGGGTTAAATATTTAAGTTAATGTGGAATTGTAGAAAAATGGGTAAAGAATAAGGAAATGAAGAAGGAAAAATGCTTAAGTATTGGAGACTTGGTTTAGAAGATTGAGTGAAATTGAAGTGTTCTTTTCTGTGTGATGATGAATGATGCACACATAAACAAGGTGACCGCATACTATTATATCCTATCTCTAGAGTGCATGCGATGCGTAATAGCAAATAGAACTTATGTCTAAATTTCTATCTCTTTCTTATGCGGTTCTAATCTGGCTCTCTTAAGCCTAGGTTCTAATCTTACTCTCTCAAGTCTAGATTCTTTCTTTAGACTACTCTCTCAAGTATCTCTAAAAGGTGAATGATGCATACATAAGACAAGATGATCGCATAAAGGGAAGATCTTAGGTCATGCTAGCTAAGTACTTCTCAACCCATTTGGAAAGTTAGCTACTCATGTGAAGTACGGAGAGATTGAACATAAGTTGAAATGAGATTTTCATTGTCTATAGATTAAATGCAGAATACAAAATAACAATAGAATGTAGAGATAAGAAGCCTGGTAGCTATGTCTTGCTTCCCGTGGCCTTTTACACTGTCTTTTCACTCCAACTCTGCCTAGAAGAATATCCTTGCTCTTGCAAGTGCTGGCCCTCTCTCCTTTTGTAGCACTTCCCGACAGTCTTTTGAGCTATCCAGGAATGATCTCTCGACGTCTTCTTCTCTTCGTCCGTCTCCGTCTTCTAAGTATAAGAATGAACAAACTAACGGCTATCTATATTCTATATATGGTGATATGGCTTGTTGACCCTTTTACAATGGTGGCCCCCGGTGTTTATAGAGCTCAAGGTGAAGAAACTTTTCTCTCTAATGATTACAATGATGGGCGGTTATTAAATCTCTTGCTCTGAGGCGCCGAATAATGGTCACCGAAAGTTGAGTGTACTTTGCTCTAGTGTGGCGTTAACAACTTGTCAACTAAATTCAGATTCGACTGTCATCAGCTTTTCGTCCCATCACGATTTATTATGCTTTCACCTTGATACGTCGTCTTTATGCGGCCACCTTCTTGAGCAACTTCTCACGACTGCATACGATAGTATGACTTTACGATTGCAATCTTTCAATGCGCATGGATGCCTAATTCCTTGGATCACAATTTCCTTTGTGGCAACACATTTTTCTTGCATAAAATAAGTAAATTAGCTACTTTTATGCGATGGGCGCATGCGATCGCAATTTTCTTAATTTTGCGTTTTTGGACATGATTTTGTATATTTTTACCGTCGCATTCTCTCATTGTTTTACTTATTTACACTGTAATAACGTGTATTTCTACCCGTTATCATACCCCCAAATTTAAAACAATGCTTGTCCTCAAGCATAAACTAAAGATTTCTTTAGAGAGTCATTCGCCTTTTCCCTACCTAGATTTCTCGAGGTGCCTTATTTAAATTTTATGAATCAAAATCTTCTTAATTTCTATCCTGGTCTTTTCCTAAAATATTTCTAATACTTAGGGACCGCAAGTTTAACCTTAAAAAAGACTGTACTTGTTTCCAGGACATCACATGATTTATTTCAAAACTTTTTCCAATCGGAATGTTTCCAAATGATTTTTATCCTTACGTGGTTTAGATATTCTTTTTATGATCTTGCGCTGATCCAAGTGCCTAGCCTTCGTTTTGGCTTGCCCCAACAGGTGTCATATGAGCATCCAACTACGAGCAAGGCGCTTTTTCTCAGTCTAAACTTATGCCCATTTTACTTGGTAGTGGAGTTGCAATCACTTGATTACGATTCCCACCTTCGTTTTGGCTTGCCCCCATGGGTGTCATGCAGACATCCAACTACGAGTAGGATCCGATCGCAACGTTATGATTTTTTCTTTCAAAGTCTAAAAGTAGCAAGGTTGAAAATAAATACTGGCACCCTCAAATTTATACGCAGCAATGTCCTCGTTGCTGATAGACTGAAATCACTCATGCGATACTCTTAGAAAATTTCATAAAAATCATTTTAAAAGAAAGCTAGTGAACCACTAACTTCTAGAAATGTTTCATGAATTGACCGGCCTTAAATTAAGTTGATTCTAGTACATGCGATGAGAAATAAAGGCATGAGTTTCTTCATTGAAATCATAATTAGTACGAGAAAAAATTGCGGTGACTAAATAAAGTAATCAACATTCAATGATTGCGCTAAACTAAAGAGGATGCGATGATAAAATTAGCAATGTTAAAATGAGATGCGAGAGTGCAAAATTTGAAAAAAAAGTCAAAGAAAGATACAACCCCCAAATTTGCTCCATTGCACGCATCATCTATGATCGCATCCTTCTTTGCCGCGAGTTGACTTCTCGATTGCGATGGGTTGAACAAACTGGTTGCATTCTTGATGTTATCGCGTAGCTCCACCGCAATCGTTTACTACGATCATTGCTAAATATTAAGAGGGTAAAAAAAGTTGTGAAAGACAGAGTTGGAAATTAAAGAATGTGTTTGTTAAAAAAGATAAAGTAAGTAAGTTCATAAAAAGAAAGATATCAAAAGGATAGTTCATAAAAAGAAAGATATCAAAAGGATAGTTCATAAAAAGAAAGATATCAAAAAGTTCATAAAAAGAAAGATATCAAAAGGATAGTTCATAAAAAGAAAGATATCAAAAGGATAGTTCATAAAAATAAAGATATCAAAAGGATACTCCAAAAAATGCATCCCTGATGAGTTTGTGTCGTATATCAACATAGGGACTGCTTATTTCTTCTTCAATCTGGATTTTTCAAGTCCACTGAGGGTTCCTCTCCTTTTCTTGATCCTCTAGGATCTTGATCACCTCAATCTGTAGCTTCTTCCTATTAATGCTCATCACGATTTCTCCCTAGTGCATATCAATTCGGGTACGACCTGGCGATAGAAATGGTCGTCCCAATATGATGGGCGCATCTTCGTCCGCTTCATGATCCAGAATGATGAAGTTTGCCGATAGACTGAATTTATCAATTGAGATCAGGACATCTTTCAACTCTCCCGTAGGATGTACTCAGGACCTGTCCGGAGGCTGGAGAGTCTCCATCGTAGTTTTCCCACATTCAATTGTTTGAAAATTAAAAGTGGCATCAAATTTATACTCGCCTCAAGATCGCATAGTGCTTGACCAATGTAGACCCCTTTAATTGAGCAGGGCATCATGAAGCTTCCTGAGTCGCACATCTTCGGTGGGATTATAGTGTTTGATCTTTGCGTTACTGCCACCATAGCGATCTTTCCTTCATCATTCTGTTTCTTTTTCAATCTTGGCGGGAATGGTGGTCGCTGTACTTCTTCTGTTTCTTGTTCTAGAGGCTTGGAGGTGGACGCAACTTCCGGTTTCATCGTCTCGGGCTTTTCTGATTCTTGTGTCAACGGGTTCTTGGATTCTATCGCATTCAGATTGATTTGGCTGGGCTCTTTCCCTTCTTTCGCTGTTGTCTTTTCACTTAACAAGGAGACTTCTAGGCATTGTTCTTTCCCTGTATTCCCCGGGTTGCGAGGGAGCTTAGTTGAGCTCGGTAACGTCCCTTGCGGTCTATTTTTTAGCTCTTTCGCAATCTGTCCTAATTGGATTTCGAGATTGCAGATGGAAGTCGCCTGACTCTAGAGGACCATCTCGTTCTTTTCAATGTATTGCTTTAATAGGTTCTCCAGAGAGGATGATAGCGGTGTTTGCGAGCTGTTGGCTTGATGTTACGGTTGACCATTTGTTCACTGGAATAACCCTAGCGGTCCTTCTCTTTGCGCCATCGGTTGATAATTGTTGATTTTTCCAAGCGAAATTGGAGTGATTTCTCCATCCGGGGTTATATATATTAGAGAAAGGATTGTCCTTTATAAAATAGACTGACTGCAGGTTCCTTGGGCATTCTTCAATTGGGTGAGGTTCTCCACAAGTAGCACAACTCGTGCTCGTTTGTTCGATTACGTTGACCTGCCCTTTTTGCGTTCCAGGGCTGTTGATTGCGATGCCCTGTAACAGGTTAATCATCGCATTCATTTGAGTCTATAGAGATGTGATGGCCCCTTTGTTTGCATCACCTTCTCAAATTTTTAGTCATTGATCGCTTTCTTGCCAATATTCGTGATTCTTTAATATGCGATCAAGGATACTCTTCGCCTCATCATAAGTTTTATCAAGCAGACCACTAGTTGCTGTTGCATTGGCAGCCGTCTGCGATGCAGGGTTCAAACCGTGATAAAATATCTCCACCTGGAGACAGTCAGGTAGTCCATTGTGCGGAAATCTCATACCAATCTCTTAAACCTCGCCCGGGCATCACTGAGTGATTCGTCAACTTCCTGTCAAAAATTTGTAATCAACTTCCTCCTTCTAGCATTCTCTGTAGGAGAGAAGTATTTCTTCATGAACTTCTCTACAACTTGTTCCCACGAGGTTATCTCCCCTAGTTCGAGAGAATAGGCCCATTTCCTTGCTTGATTGCATAACGAAAATGGGAACAATATTAGTCGAACTTCTTTGGCTGAGATATTTGGGAACATAAAAGTGTTACAAATTTCAATGAAACTCCAGAGATGGGCGTGCGGGTCCTCACCACACCTTCTGCCAAACTGTCCAGTTTTCTGAATCATCTGCAATATAACCGACTTCATCTCAAAGCTCGATCTGTCCAAAGCTGGCCTCATGATTCCTAGGGAGAAATCATAGAGGTTAGGTGACGCATAGTCCCGGATGGGTCTATTGCGGTCGTTCGCTAGAAGAATGGGGTTTGCCAATATGTTATTTGCGTTCACGGCTCTTTCTTTCGGTTGTTTCGCCATTCTGGGATATCTCTCTTGTTGTCGGTGGTTGTCTCTCTGTCTTCTTCGGAACGTTCTTTCGATCTCTGGGTCGTAGTTGGGCTCAGGCACGTGTCCTTCGCTCATGCAACACCTGCTTCTTCCCTTGTAAGGAATAGCAATGCACAAAGCTGCAAAGAAAATCAAAATAATTTACTGTTAGCGCAATATGTACTGCCGTAGTCCCTGCCAACGGTGCCAAAAACTTGATGCGTTGTAAATGTGATGTAATTATGGTGAATATTTGCGGTGATTTGTTATGCGTTGCACATGCAAGTTTTCCTAATAAGACCCAAGTATAAATCTCACTAGGTTTCCTGGTAAGTCTAGGGTCGAATACAGGGACTACTGAGTTAATATGCGACAGTAAATTTGATTCCTTTGCGGTGGTGAAAACAAATAAGTTGGATGGTGTTTTGACTAAGTATATTTCCTATCCGACAGAGTCTGAATAAAGAGTTGATGAAATCGAGAATTACAATGAGTATGCAATGAACAGGTTGAGAAGGGATTTAGCTAACACTTCCTAAGGTTGCGTTCAAGTTATGCGATCATGTTACACACAAACAACAGCATGTCATCTCTCAATGCAAATGCCATAATTCCTATTTCTAGGACGCATGCGATGTATACGAAAATGTCGATAGGACTTATGTCTAAGCCTCTATTCTAGTCTATGCGATGATGAATGATGCACACATACACAAGATGATCGCATACTATCATATCCTATCTCTAGGGTGCATGCGATGCATAATAGCAAATAGAACTTATGTCTAAGATTCTATCTCTTGCTTATGCGGTTCTAATCTGGCTCTCTCAAGCCTAGGTTCTAATTTGACTCTCTCAAGTCTAGATTCTTTCTTTATACTACTCTCTCAAGTATCTTTAAAGAGTGAATGACGCATACATAAGACAAGATGATCACATAAAGTGAAGATCTTAGGTCATGCTAGCTAAGTACTTCTCAACCCATTCGGAAAGTTAGCTACTCATGCGAAGTACGGAGAGATTGAACATAAGTTGAAATGAGATTTCCATTATCTATAGATTAAATGCAGAATACAGAATAACAATAGAATATAGAGATAAGAAGCCCGGTAGCAATGTCTTGCTTCCCGTGGTCTTTTACACTATCTTTTCACTCCAACTCTGCCCAGAAGAATATCCTTACTCTCGCAAGTGCAGGCCCTCTCTCCTTTTGTAGCGCTTCCCGGCTGTCTTTCGAGCTGTCCAAGAATGATCTCTCGGCGTCTTCTTCTCTTGACTCGTCTCCGTCTTCTAAGTATAAGAATGAACAAACTAACGACTATCTATATTCTATATATGGCGATATGGCTTGTTGACTCTTTTACAATGGTGGCCTCCGATATTTATAAAGCTCAAGGTGAAGAAGCTTTTCTCTCTAATGATTGCAATGATGGGTGGTTATTAAATCTCCTGCTCTAATGCGCCAAATAATGGTCACCGAAAGTTGAGTGTACTTTGCTCCATTGTGGCGTTAACGACTTGTCAACTAAATTCGGATTCGACCGTCATCAGCTTTCTGTCCCATCATGATTTATTATGCTTTCACCTTGATGCGCCGTCTTTATGCGACCACCTTCTTGAGCAACTTCTCATGACCGCATGACTTTGCGATCGCAATCTTTCAATGTGCGCGGACGCTTAATTCCTTGTATCGCAATTTCCTTTGTGCCAATGCATTTTTCCTGCATAAAATAAATAAATTAGCTACTTTTATGTGATTGGCACATGCGATCACAATTTTCTCAGTTTAGCGCTTTTGGACATGATTTTGTATATTTTTACCGTTGCATTCCCTCATTGTTTTACTTATTTGCACTGTAATAACGTGTATTTCTACCCATTATCAGCCGACTATTCGTTCCCAACCGTCGTCGTCTTCCTCTTTGCTTCTCTTCCTCGCTGTCCGTTCACTGCTAATCCCAACTGCCGTCGTCTCCTCCCATCCATGGTAAGTCCGAATTCCATTAATTATTTTGGAAGTTGACCATTATTGTAGTAGCTTCCATTAATTGGATAAATTATTCTAAAGACTTAAATAGAGTAACAATTTTCAACTTAATCATACCAAAATTATTTAATGTGATCTGTCACATTAGTTATCGTTGCCTTATTGATAAAGTGCACTAAGTTTAAATGTATATCGAAAGAAAATTTATTTTGGCAATGGAATTTAAATCTATATCAAAAGAAAATTTATTTGATATGATTATCACATTATGACAACATTTTATCCGATCTTCGAGTGTATAATGAAGTTATAAATTTTAGTTTCTCTTGATCCCATTTGTTTCACCAAATAATTTCTTGTAATAAGAATGGTAATTACATTGATTATTTTTTTTAATTACAATGATACGTAATTGTTACTATTTGACTATTTATAGGTGAAAATAACTTTATTGAATAATAATGAGTTAGATCAAAGTGGTCCAACTCCAACATCTATGAAAGTGAATCAACCCCAATAAATAGTGTTTCAAGTAATAAGAATCAATCTACACCTATTACATTAGATAGTGATGATAATGAGGATTTACTAAAACGTAATAGGTTGAAATCGACAATATGGAATCATTATAAAAGTAAAAAAATAAATGATACCATGAAAGCAATAGGTAACTATCGTGGAAAAAATTTGGGAAGAGAATCTAAAAATAGGACAAAGCATTTATATGATGATTTCAAAATTTGTCCCTAAGAGACGTTGAGTAATCATGCTTGAGACCCGCTAAAACCAATGAGGGAAAAGTAGTGCTAAATCCAACCCTCTTTGATTATGAAACTTCATGAAGAGACCATGCTTGTGCTATAATTTTACATGAATATCCTATTAACATGGTTGAACACAAAGGATTTATAAAGTTTTTTTAGTGGTGTGCAATCGATGTTTAAGATGATTTCAAGAACCATGATGAAAAGAGATATAACAAAATTTATGAAGAAGAGATAATTAAAACAATGAAGTTTTTGGAAAACAAAAGAAGTATGGTTGTCCTTACTACGGATAATTGGACTGCAACTAGCCAGAAGAAGGGATACATGACAATCACTACACATTTATTGATGATTCTTAGGTCCTACAAAGCAGACTTTTGAGGTAATTTAAATCCTTTATGTTATTATGTATTTTTGGTTCATCAGATAATTTTCATTTTAACATATTATTACATATTACCAGGTTTGTACATGTGCCACATCCACATACCAGACAGTTACTTTCTGAAGCATTAATGAAGTGTGTATTCGATTGGAACATAGATTGTAAATTATCAACTTTAACAGATAATTGTTCAACAAATGATGCAATGGTTGACATTTTATTATGAAAATTAGATTCAAGGACACTATGGTTGCATGGAAGTTTGTTCCACATTTGTTGTTGTACACATATTTTGAATTTGATTGTAAACAATGGTTTGGCTGTAATTTCTTATGGTATAATAGAAGATTAAAGGTACTGTTCATTTTTGGACTCTTTCTCTAAAAATGAAGGAAAATTTTGAAGAATAAGCTCGTCAATTACAAATTTTATGCACTAAAAAACTAAGTCTTGATTGTGTTACAAGATGAAATTTAACATTTGTGATGCTCAAAACTGCTATGGAATACAAGAATGTTTTTCCTTGTCTAAAACGTGAACCACTATACACTTGTTTTTCTTCAGAGACTGATTGGAATTTTGCAAAAGAAATGTGTGATAGATTAGAACCCTTTTACTTGATGACTAAGTTATTTTATGGGTCAAGTTATCCAACCTCCAATGTTTTTTTTTTTTTCCTGAAGTTTGTGACATTAGGTTGGAACTTTCTAAGTGGCTTAGTTTTGATGTTGCGGAGATACAAGTAATGGCATCAATAATGATTGCTAAGTTTGAAAAATATTGGAGTGTGATTCATGGTGTGTTGGCAATAGCTACAATATTAAATCCTAGGTTTAAGATGGGATTGATCCAGTTTTATTTTCCTCAAATCTATGGATCTTATCATACTGTTGAAATTAAAAATGTAGATATTTGTGTTGTGATTTGATGAAGTTTTATAGTTCAAATTAAAGTATAGTAGAAGAACCTCAACGCTCTACATCTACAATTAGTACTTCTCGACTTCAAAGCAAGATGGAAGTAGTAGTTCAAGTTCTCTTGTTAATAGGAAAGATTGATATCTCTATTGGGGTTGATGCCCTAAATCTCATAGGGTCCTATAGTTTGTAAACATTGTTGAACAAACTCATTATGTATTTAATAAAATATTTGATATTTTATTCATTGTCATATAAAATATATGATATTTTAGTTGCATTAATCACAAACCAATAAAACTAACATCCAAGGTTATCTTTGTACCTTAAACATGTATGTGGAGACATACGAGTAGATCATGTTTAAGTGATAACCTAAATGGTCTGTAGTAGTTAGATAAGGCTGGGTACCTTATCTTGGTGACACTACGAGTATGACCCACTTTGTAGGTGTTACAATTATTATAAAGTGCTACAAATGATCTGATCCTGATCATTTATGTATTAGACATGTGAGAGAGGATATTCTATACAAATGAGTTTGTATAAGATCGGACCACAAAATGTTTAGTCTCATTATATAACACCGTTCATAATAGAGACTTACAATTCACTAGGATGACCATAGGTAACATGACCTGAATCCTGAGTGAATTGTGAACTCCTGCCTATGAGGGCGGTCCTTTGATTTGTATGGGTGAGAGTGGCCAGATTGCCGACTCAACAAGTCTACCATTTTGGGGATTCGTTTGATAAGGGACCTAAGGAACACAACTATACAAGATGGAATTCACTCATTCCCCGAAGCAGGGGTAAGTAGATAAATTGCTCCCTTAAGGGCTGATTTCAGGTCTTGAACAATATGGCACCACACCCTTTCCTGGCCCAGGAGGTGTTTAGTCATAATTGGACTATGATCTATTGTTCATTAGAGGGATCAGTGTCACTTAAGAAATTAGATGTAACTATAGGGGCAAAACGGTAATTTGGCCTAGCTATACTTACGAGCAATTTGTGAAGAGTCATCGTACTGTTGATTGGTTATATCTAATGGACACATAAATATATCTGTAGTGAGTGCGTGCAGTTGTCGGTCTTTAGTGGAGTGCCTGACAGTTAATGAATGATGAATAATGTAATTAAAGAGTTTAATTAATTGTTCATGTACCATTGAAGCTTCAAGCTATAGGTCCATGAGGTCCCATCGATAGCTCAATAGGATTTAGTTGAGAATCAGTTTTTGGATTAATTTGAATTGTTCAAATTAATAGAAGGATTTAATTATATATGATATAATTAAATTGATTCAATTATATGTGATATAATTGTCTTAATGTATTTGATACATTATAGCTTAATGGGAGGAAATAAATATTTGAATGAGATTCAAATATTTTTTTTATGAATGAGATTCACAATTGTTAAATTTAATATAAATGAGATTTATATTAACTGTTATATAATAGAGAAAAAAACTATAGTTTATATTGGTATGTGATATAATATTAAAACTATAGGTTATATGTTATATTTGATATAACATATAATTTAATATATATATATAATATGATAAATTAGTTATCATATTTATTTATATTATATTATTATTATTTGAATTATAAGGAAGGGAGTTACAACTCCCTTCCCATCTTTTTTCTCCACCCACATTAGTGGGGGTGGTTATGTTTTATGGTAAGGACAATAAAAGAAAAGTTTTCTTCTTCTTCCCCTGAACGATTGAGAAAGAGTTTTACAAAAGTGTTTTGTGGTGTTTGAGTTTTGTGAGAAAGTTCTCAATCTTCTTCCTCCACATTAAAGCTTTCCCTCTTAACCAAAATAGTTAGAGCCCACCACTCATGGGTTCTCACCCAGAGAATACTAAGGTTTCCATTGTGGTAGTGTTCGGGTTTTGTTCAAGGTTATCTTGAAGAAAGTCTTCAAGTTGTTTGTGATCCGTTTGAGGGAAAATCGTGAAGAAAAGATCTTCAAATGTGAGGTTTCTTGAAACCCTTTTCTTGTAAAGCATGTTGTAATTTAGTTTTAAATGTATATCTTATTGCTTGTTTACTGTAAAACTTTGTATTCAATAATTATAGAATTTGGTCGATCCACTTCCGCTCAAGATTCTCCCTCATTAGAGATCCTTCAATCTCAAGTTTGAAGAGTTTGTTAATAATGTGGAAATGATGTTGACAATGTTAAATCAGAGCTGAAACATTATTTGGATGAGTCTCTTCTACCGCGCTCGAACAACTTCAACATTTTGCAATGGTGGAAGTTGGAGTAAAATATCCTATTTTGTATCAAATTAAAAGATATTCTAGTTGTTCCTTCCACTACTGTTGCTTTTGAATATGCATTAGTATTGGTGGTAGACATATAGATCCATATCGTTCCCAAATTCATGAAAACTTGTTAAAAGCTTTGATGTGTACTCAAGATTGGCTATGGGTTGAATGTATGAGTTAATATTATTGTTCAATTTATTCAATAAACTTTTATTTTTATAATTTGAGATCTAATTTTCTTTGTACATGTCTTAAATAGATAAGCATATTCCTATAGATGCAAGTTTTGAAAAATGTTATTGAGGATCGAGATCCGGATGAAGTTATAAGTTTGTGTATTATTATTATTATTTTAATATTGATTTATATTAACTTGTACAATATTTTTTTTTTTTTTTTTTTTTTTTTTCAGGAATCGTGTTTTACAAAGTTGGATGAAATTCGTTGATGGCTTAGTTTGACTGGTAACTTTTCTTAAAAAAATATGTTGTTGTGTCTTGACTTGTGATTTGTGAACCTTTGATGTAATTGAAAACTTTGTTAGGATAATTATGGATGAATGTTTTAATTATTTAAATTTAAGTTGAATTTTAATAGAGAATTATGGATAATTAAGGATAATTATGGATGGATGTGTTAGACATATTTAAATAATATGTTTAATTAAAGTATGGGTTATGTATGTGGATTAATAATTTATTATTTTATTAGATTGATCCATATTATATGATCTGATTAATTAAGGCCCTAGATTTCTAATTGAGTATGGACTTAATGGGTAGAAGCCTATTATTAGTTAATTAGAGTTTAATGAGAAATTTGAAGGGTTTAATGAGAACCTTGAACTAGTATATAAAGAGACCTTAGGGCTATGGTCTCCAATATACCAAAACAACAAGCATTCAATCTTGAATCCCATCTAGAGAGAGATCCCATTAAGAGCATTCAGAGTTTTGGTTGAAGAAGACTATAGTCATCTTAAAGCTATTATCAGTCACAATAGAATCAATCACAATGGAATCCAATATAGATATAGAGTATTTATACTAACAAGCGGTATCAGAGCATAAATTTCATGTTGGATTGTTGGTTAATATTTTTCATCGGATATGTGTTTCAACCACTGGTTATGGTAGTGTTTAAAAAAAATTAAAAAAAGGGAGAGTGTTGAAACCATCGGTGAGCATAAAGTTCACGCCGGTGTGGGATTTCGTTCAGTTATTGCCGTCGCAAGTAAGGTTATGATTTTCATTGAATTTTTAGAGGACTATTGGAATATATTAAAAATATTTATATTGAACACCATATGATTCCATTGATTAAAAAAAAAAAAAAAAAGCAGCAGATTATTTGATTAATTCCTAAAGGTAAATTTAGAAATATAGTTTTCAATCCCAATTTAATTTCGCACTTCAATTTTTTTTTTAAGCTCTGAATTAGATGCACCATCCGTGCAGTCTGGGTGTTCTTTAGGCAATCAGAGTTCTTACCTAGCATTAATTCAATAAATGGAGTTAAGTGGTTTTAATTTGATGAATTTGATGGATTTAAAGTTAAAATTGATTGTTGATATTGTATTGGTCAATAATTAATTAATCTCATTTTTCCAATTTAACGGAATAAATCGATCTATTTGATCTTGCTGGTGGCTCTTGATATCTATTGTTGATAATTAAGCGAATTTAAATCTATTTTTTAATTAATAAATCTGTGAATTTGAATCTAAGGTTTTCTTGATAATTCAAGATTAAATTAAATTAAATATATTATGAATCCGGTTTAATTTTGATTAATCATTTGTGGATTTAAGTTAAATTTGATTAATCATGTTGTGGATTAAGTTTAAATTTGATTGATATTTTGTGAATTTAAATTTAAATTTAAATTTGATTGATGATATTTGGCGATATTCACATGTTTATGTTGCTTTAATTGTATTATGTGTATGCAATTATTAAGTGAATTTTGGTAAAGATTATTTGGTGTTCTTCCTCTATTTTTGTACAATAATATTGTTATATTATTGTATCTTATATTTTAGATTGGATTGATCAAAATAATATGTTACCAAAGTAGGCTTTGTTATCTATATTAATTTAATTCTAAAATATAAGATGTGCATATTCATGAATTTATGTGGATATTTGGCCAAATTGTGTGTATGCATGTGGTAATGAGTATGTGACAATTATAAGGATTGTTCATGTGAAAAATAGTGGGCCCAAAGAAAGGTAGTTAATTGTACGTTGGTATTTTTTGCTTAAAGGTTGTACATCAATGTTATGCTAGGTATCTTGTTAAAGGGGCCCACCACATATGTGAAATTATTTTGTTATATTTTAATTGTGAGCATATGTTTTGTTGTTTATTATTCTAGTTGGTCTTACTCAAATATCTGGAAATCTGAGTTCAATCCCTAAGTTGAATGGATCGAACTTCAAGATTTGGAAAGAAATTCTAGAGATACTTCTTGGGTGTATGGATTTAGACCCTACATTAAGGACCGATAAACCTACTTCTACTGAGGAATAGCCAAATACGGCTAATATTAAAAAGTGGAAACGGTCAAATCGCATGTGTTTGATGATCATTAAGCACTCTATTTCGGAGTCTTTTCGAGACTCTATCATGAAAAGTTAAAATGCCAATAAGTTCCTTGCTCAAATTGAGAAATATTTTGCTAAAAATGAAAAAGGGAAAATAAGTAGTCTTTTGACTTCTTTAACTTCTATGAGGTATAAGGGCAATGGAAATGTAAGGGAGTACATTATGGAAATGTCCAACCTCGCAGGTAAATTAAAGGCACTTAATATCGAGATAAATGAAAATTTACTTGTGTTTCTGGTACTTATCTCTCCTCCTGCACAATTCATTCAGTTTAAGATAAGCTATAATATTTAGAAGGATAAATGGAGTATTAATAAGCTTATCTCACAATGTGTGCAAGAATAAGATAGGATTAAGAGAGAAAGGATAGAAAATGTTCATTTGGCAACAGGCTCTCGTGATAAGAAGAAAAGAAAATTTGTGGATGTTGCAGATGGGACATCTCAGCAGAATAAAAACAAGAAACAAGCTACTGAAAATCTTTTTTCTTTTTTTTTTTTTGCAAAATGAAAGGTCACTTCAAGAAAGATTGTCCCAAGTATGCCAAGTGGCGTGCAAAGAAGGGTAAACTTCTTACTTTGGTTTGTTTTGAAGTTAATTTAGCTTTTGTACCTACAGATACTTGGTGGCTAGATTCTGGTGCTACTACTCACATAAGTATATCAATGCAGGGTTGCCTATGGAGCCAACCGCCAAGTGATGCTGAAAGATTCATCTATGTGAGCGATGGCAATGCAATTCTAGTTGAAGTTATTAGGAATCTTAGATTACTTTTAAAAACTGGTTGTTATTTGGATCTAAATGAGACTTTTGTTGTACCGTCATTTAGACAGAATTTATTTTCTATTTCTAGTTTGGACAAATTTGGTTTTTCTTGTTCTTTTGGAAATAATAAAGTTAGTCTTTTCAAGATTCTAAACTTATTGGTACCGGTTCTTTAATTGATAGTCTATATGCTTGATTCTTTTGCTTCATTTAACAAGATTCTATTATCTAATTCATATGGTACAAAACGTAAATTAAATGAGAATTCTGCTATGTTATGGCACAAGCCTTTAGGTCACATCTCTAAACAGAGAATTCAAAGACTTGTGTCAGATGGAATTCTTGATTCCATTGATTTAACTAACTTCAACGTTTGTGTGAAATGTATTAAGGAAAAACAGACAAATATAAGAAAATTAGGTACCAATAGATGCTCAGACGTCTTAGAACTAATACATATAAACATTGTGGTCCATTCCCTACGACCTCTTGGAATGGACAATAATATTTTATTACGTTCATGGACGACTATTCAAGATATGAATACCTATATTTAATTCATGAGAAGTCTCAATCTTTGGACATTTTGAAGTCTTTCAAAGCTGAAGTTGAACTTCAACTTAGAAAGAAAATTAAGGTTGTCAAATCTGATCGTGGTGGTGAATATTACAGTAGATATGATGGATCAGGTGAACAACATCCAGGACCCTTTGCCAAATACCTAAAGAAATGTGGAATTGTCCCGTAATACACTATGCCGGACAAACCCTACATGAATGGTGTAGCAGAAAAGAAAAATAGAACACTTAAGGATATCGTAAGAAGTATAATTAGTCATTCTTCTCTACCAGAATCTCTCTGGGGTGAGACACTAAAGACTGCAATATATATCCTTAATAGGGTACCTAGTAAAGCAATAGCTAAAACCCCTTATGAGTTGTGGACAGGAAAGAAGCCTAGTATCAAGCATCTTCACATCTAGGATTGTCTAGTTGAGGCTAGGCCTTACAGGCCTAATGAAAGAAAATTGGACTCAAGAACTATTAGATGCTATTTTGTTGGGTATTCTGAGCGCTCTTGGGGTTTCAAGTTTTATGATCCCACTTCTAGATCATTGTTTGATACAGAAAATGCTAGATTCCTTGAGAATGTTGAGTTTGGTGGGGAAGATAACATAAGGAAAGTTGTCTTTGAAGAGGAATTAATTTCTTTTCCTTATGTGGTTATAAATGATGTTCTGGTTCCAATTCCTGACTTCACTATTGAACCAATTATAGAACAAGGCAACATTGAAGTTCATGTTGTTGAACTTGAAGTTCAAACTCAATAACCTTAAGAAGTGCCACTAAGAAGATCTACTAGAGATAGAAGAAGTACAATTACAGATGATTATATTGTGTTTCTTTAAGAACATCAGGATGATGTGAGTGTAATGGATGATGATCCGATCAACTTTCAAAAAGCTTTACAAAGTTCTAACTCTCAAAAGTGGATAAGTGCTATGGAAGAGGAAATAAAATCCATGCAAGACAATGACGTTTGGGAACTTGTCGAACTGCCATCAGAAGTAAAACCCATAGGTTGTAAATGGATATTTAAAATAAAAAGGATTCACATGACAATATCGAAAGATATAAGGCTCGTCTTGTTGCAAAGGGTTTTACTCAAAAGGAAGCCATTGATTACAAAGAGACTTTCTCCCCGGTTTTATCGAAAGACTCTTTTAGGGTAATCATGGCACTAGTAGCTCATTTTGATTTAGAGTTACACCAGATGGATGTAAAAACTGTGTTTCTCAAAGGGAACATTCATGAGACGATTTATATCGTACAACCAGAAAACTTTGTGTCTAGTAATTCAAAGTCTTTAGTGTGCAAATTGAAGAAATCCATCTACGGTCTCAAGCAAGCTTCTCATCAATGGTATCACAAATTCCATGAAGTGATAACCTCCTTTGGTTTTGAGGTGAATATAGTGGAAGATTGTGTATATCACAAGTTCAGTGGGAGTAAATCAATCTTTCTGGTGTTATATGTTGATGACATACTCATAGTAAGTAATGCTGTAGGTTTATTGCATGACACTAAGAGATTTCTCAAAAAGGAATTTTTAGATGAAGGATTTTGGTGATGCTTCTTTTGTACAGGAATTGAAATACTACTAGATCGTTCTCAAGGTATTTTGAGATTGTCACAAAAGAACTACATTGAAAAGATTTTGAATAACTTTGTCATGAAAGATTGTGCACCAAGAGATATCTCGATCACTAAAGGTGATAAGTTTAATTTAGGTCAATGCCCCAAGACAACACTCGAGACTAAGGAGATGCAGAAGGTTCCCTATGCATCGGTTGTTGGAAGTCTAATGTACACTCAAGTATGTATACGTCCAAATATTGTATTCATAGTTGGAGTGTTAGGCAAATATTTGAGTAACCCGAGGAAGGATCATTGGAAAGCAGCTAAACGGGTTATGGGGTATTTACAGAGAACAAAAAATTATATGCTCACTATCGGAGATCGGAAGTTTTAGAGATCATTGGGTATTCTGATTCTGATTATACTGGATGTCAAGACACTTGCGATCCACTTCAGGCTATATCTTCATGTTGGCTGGAGGAGCTATATCCTGGAAAAATGTTAAACAAACACTTATGGCTTCTTCTACCATAGTTGCGGAGTTTATAGCATGTTATGAGGCATCCAATCATGGAATATGGTTGCAAAAATTTTGTCACCGAACTGCGGATAGTGGTTGGCATAGAAAGACCACTAAAATTATTTGTGACAATAAGTCAGTAATGCTATATTCCAACAACAACATAAGCAATACGAAGTCAAAGCATGTAGACGTGATGTTTCTGATTGTTAAAGAAAGAGTTCAGAATGGTCAAATTTTGATAGAACATATAGGTATACCACCTAAAGTTTTTTATGAGCATGTTGCTCACATGGGTGTTAGTCACTTTTCTGATTCCATGGTTTAGTGGGAGTTTGTTATTAAGGATGCTCTTTGACCTTATTTTGTTTATTTTCTATATAGAATAAAGTTGATGGTTTATGTTTTATTATCTAAACTCGTTTATCATGCATGTAATTTAGCATAAAGTTTTTAAGAATGATCTCATTAAGGAATTTGGACCAGTTGGAAACAGACATGATCTAAGATCACTTTGCATATAGTTTTCATGTTATCCATCCATATTTGATCCATGTCATTGAATATATTGGAATTGGTGATCAAGGAAGGTTTAATTACAAGGGTAGTGACAAAAGTTGCCTTGATTTCGTACTAATATAGGAGATGGACTAAATTGAACTAAAGGGAAATTCTATTATTGAAATAACCTGTTTATGCGCGCTTAAGTGAGAGATTGTTAAACATATTCAAATAATAATATGTTTAATTAAAGTATGGGCTATGTATGTGGATTAATAATTTATCACATTGAGTTATTTTATTAGATTGGGCTCTATTATTGATCTAATTAATTAAGGTTCTAGATTTCTAGTGTAGATTTAATGGGTAAAAGCTCACTACTAGTTAATTAGGGTTTAATGGGAACCCTAATTGAACTTAATATAAAGAGATCTTAGGGTTATGGTCCCCAATATACCAAAATAATAAATCACTCAGTCTTTCTTAAATCCCATATAGAGAGAGATCCCACTAAGGGCATTCAGAGTTTTGGTTGAGGAAGACTATAGCCATCTTAAAGCCATCGTTATCTTGAAACTATTATCAATCACAATGGAATTTGATATGTTATTTATTCTTGACAATTTAGCATGACTGATCCTAGGGCTTATCTATTCAATATAAATATAGAGTATTTATGCTAACAGGATGTTCTAATAATTGAATTTTAATTTTTATAAATAATGAGAATTTAGCATTCTAATTATATCTTTTCAAATTGTCTATGCATGTTTTTAATAGAAAAATTAATAATATTTCATTGAAATGAAAATTGCATTGGAAATGCTTCAATTAAAATTGCATTGAAAAAAATATTTTTGATAAAAATTTTTAAAAATTGAAAAAAAAAAACAAAAGCGAGGGATTTTTCCTCGCAGCCCGAAGGAATCCCCGCCATACTCCCCGTAGGAAAATTTGAGTGGATAGGAAATAGTATATAGGGGCAGGGATGGGGATGGGGATGACTTCCATGTCCCCACTCCACCCCGTGTAAATCTTTAATCAACATACATTATATTAATTGTATCTCATACAATTAATTTTCTTTAATTAATTTGGACAATTTAAATAAATCAAAATTTAATTAATTCTCATTAAACCCTTATTGAGCTAGCAAGGGGACCTTATAAACTTATAAATTAGAAGCTCTAATGATAGAGATTAATTAATTAACTCTTTAATTAAATTAATCAACATTCATCAATTGTCGATCACTCCACTAAAGTTTGACAACTGCACTCTTCGCACTATAAATATATTTCTGTGTCCATTGGATATAACCAATCAATGGTGCTTTGACCCTTCACAAGTTGCTCATAAGTACAGCTGGATCAATATTATTGTTTTACCCCTGTAGTTACTGAAGGAACTCGTTTTAAAGAGATCCATGAACGAAAGTGGATCGTCCAAATTTCATTATGATTGAAAAACTAATTTACAACAACATAAAGATTATGCATTCTAAGAAAAATTACAACATGCTCATTAAGAAAGAAACAGGTTCAAGAGATTATACCTTTGAAGAACCCAAGAGTGGTGGGCTGTGACTATTTTGGTAAGGAGGGTGTTGAGTTTGGATGAGAAAGAAGAATGAAGACTTTCTTTCCTATAGAAAAGTTCTCAATCATATAATGAATAATCTCTATCATAAATGTTCTCACTTGTCGTGTAGATTCTGTAAAGAAGAAAAGAAACTAATTTCTTTTTATTCCATTTGCCATAAAAAAAAACCAATTAACTATCTACTAAGGTGTTTAGAGAGAAAATATGATTTATTATTCAAAATAATAAAATAATATAAATAAATATGATAACCAACTTATCATATTATATTTATAACCTATAATTTTAATATTGTATCATATACAATATAAACTATAGTTTTTTTTCTCTATTTTATGGCATTTAATATAAATCATATTTATATTAAAATTAACAACTATTTGAATCTCGTTCAAATATTTATTTTCTCCAACTAAACTATAATGTATCAAATACATTATAATAATTATATCATATATAATTGAATCAATTTAATTATATCATATAGAATTAAATTCCCTCTTATTAATTTGAAGAATTCAAATTAACCAAAAAATTGATTCTCAAATCCTTTTTAGCTACCAAGGAGACCTTATGGACCTGTAGCTTGAAGCTCTAACGATACGTGAATAATTAATTAAACTCTATAATTACATTATCCACCATCAGTTAACTGTCGGGCACTCCTTAAAGACAGACAACTACACTCTTCGCACTATAGATACATTTTTGTGTCCATTGGATATAATCAATCAACAGTACGATGGCCCTTCACAAATTGCTCGTAAGTACAGTTGGGCCAAATTACCGTTTTGCCCTTGTAGTTACATCTAACTCCTTAAATACCACTGATCCCTCTAATGAACAATAGATCATAGTCCTACTATGACTAAACCCCTCTCGGACTAGGAGAGGGTGTGGCGCCACATTGTTCAAGACCTGAAATCAGCCCTTAAGAGAGCAATTTATCTACTTACCCCTGCTTTGGGGAAGGAGTGAATTTCATTTTGTGTAGTTGAGTTCCCAGCTCCCCATCAGACGAATCCCCAAAATGGTAGGCTTGTTGAGTCGACAATCTGGTTACTCTCACCCATACAAATCATAGGACCGCCCTCATAGGCTTGAGTTCACAACTCCCTCAGGATTAAGGTCATGTTACCTATGGTCATCCTGGTGAAATGAAAGTCTCTATTATGAACGACGTTATATAATGAGACTAATCATTTCGTGGTCCGGTCTTATATAAGCTCCTTTGTATAGAATATCCCCACTCATATGTTTAATACATGAATGATCAGGATCAGATCATTTGTAGCATTTTACAACATTTATAACACCTACAAAGCGGGTCATTCTCGTAGTGTCACCAGGATAAGGTACCTGTTGGGTTATGTGTCCTAAAACTTGCAGTTTGTAAAGTTAAAGACATCCTATAAAGATGTTATTCAACATTTCTTTAATGAAGTTGTTATTGAATCTTTAAATTGCATTCATACAGTTTAAATCCAATAAACTAAAATCTATGGCTATTGCATGAATACTTGAACTTTATGTAGAGACATAAAGATGGATCAAGTTCAAGTAAATAGCCAAAATGGTCTATAGTATACGAATAAGATTGGATCCCTTGTTTTGGTAACATTATTGGATGTGGCTTACTCTATAGTGGTTAAAAGTTATTATAAAGGTGCTACAAATGAAATGATCTTTATTTGTTCATGTATTGACATGAGGAGTAGAGGCATCTTATGCAATGAGTTTGCATAAGATCGGACCAAGAAATAAGTCACTCTTACTTTATAATATTTTTTACTATTTAAGACTGACTATTTCGTTTAGATGACCTAGGTAACTCGATCTTAATCCTTAGCTAACTATGAGCTCCTGTTTATTCGGGATTATCCTTAGATTTGCATAGGTGAGGGTTGGCTTAACAACGCCGGCTCAATAAGCTTCCCATTTCAGGGGTAAGACCGGGTAGATAGCTAGGGACATAGGGTGTAAGACGGAATTCACGCCTACCCAATTTAAGGATAGAAGAGAGGTTGTTCTCTTAAGTACTGAACCCAGGTCTTGAACAAGGGGCCCGACCTTCTCATTGGTCCGAGAGGGATTCAATTTAGTGATTGGATCATAAATCAATTGTTCATTAGAGAATCGGTAGGAACTTAAGGAACAAGACGTAATATTGGGGGTAAAATAGCATATTGACCCAGCCGCTATTACGAACAACCTGTGAAGGGTCGACTTACTGGTTATGGTTAAATCATGTGGAAACAAATATATCTACATTGAGAAAAGTGTAACTATCGACCTATAGTGGTGTGATTTGATAGTTAACAAATATTGATTAAGTTGGACTAAAGAGTTTTAGCCAATTAATCTCAAATCATTGGAGCTCATGATTTGTAGGTCTGCGAGGTCCTCTACTAGCTTGTAAAACATGAACACCTTGAATTATTAAATTGAGTGAATTTGGAATGATATCAATTTTAATTGTACAAATTGAATTTCAATTTGAAAATGTTTGAATTGAAATTAGGGTTTGAATTTGAATAGGTTCAAATTCAAATTAGAGTTTGTTTAATTATATCAACAAATTAAACGAAATTGGAGAATTTATAGTATTTAAATATTGATTTAAATGTTAATTACATGAATAGGATTCATGCTTAAAATTAGTTGTGTGATTAATTTAATATTTGATATTAAATCAATTAATTAATTAAATATCAAATTGATTTCCAATTTTAATCCAATTTAAGAAATTGGATTTTGTTTTTAAATTTGATTAATTTTGAATTAATCAAAATAAAATTTTAGTTAATTGAAGAATTGATTGAAATTTGAATTTAAAAAAAAATATATTGGAAATTAGGAATTTGATAGTGGGTTTTTCCCACATTTTTCATAGCATGCGGTTCTCTTCATACAAAATCACATATTAATTTCCACTTCCATCTTCAACTAACTACTGGCATTCATGGCTGAAGAGTGATAAAAACACTCTGAATTGAAGAGGAAGAGGTAGTGCTTTAAGCTGAGAAATGAGTTTCTGATCTCATTTTTTTTCCCTCTCAAATCCAAAAAAATAACTTCACAAATTCACTTAAATTCAAGTTTCACCACTCAAATTCAAGGCTGAGAATAGTAAAAAAGATCTTTTGGTAGTTCACTAACAATTTGGAGCTGAATTGATGTGAAGAGCAGCTTGGATTTGGGAGAATTCATCAAAGGTAAGTTCATTTTGAAACCCTCTTGTGTTTTTCTGAAAATGCATGCTTTAGAACTCAAATTAAATGTAATTAAAGTGCTTATTGGTTATGTTTGCTTTCGTTACATGCTAGTGTATTCCAACAGTACCCAGCCTTATCCATATACTATAGACCATTTAGGTTATCACTTAAACATGATCCACATGTATATCTCCACATACATGTTTAAGTTACAACGATAACCTTGGATGTTAGTTTATTGGTTTGTGGTTAATGCAACTAAAATGTCACATATTTCATAGACAAAGTGAATAAAATATCATATATTATTAATCACATAAGAGTTTGTTCATACAAGGTTTACAAACTATAGGACCTACGAGATTTAGGGCATTAATCCCAACAATCTACTACTTGTCCTAAAGCTAGTGTGGTGTAAAAGATAGTAAAATTACAAGTACACAAAACAATAAACTAGGGCATAACACGCCCAATATAAGATCTTCCACTTGCCCTAGTCCAGCCATGGTCTGTCCCATAGACCCATACTCTGCAGGTGACCTTCAAACACTGTAGTAGTGTGGGCCTTCATAAGCAAATCAGCAATGTTGTGCTCCGAAGATATCTTCGTGACTATCACGTCCCCTCGATGCACAATCTCTCTGATGAGATGATACTTCCTCTCTATGTGCTTGTCGCGCTTATGACTCCTTGGCTACGAGAATTAGCCACAGCACCATTATTATCACAATAAAGTATGATGAGCTTTGACATGTCTGCAACAACTTCCAGATTAGTCAATAATTTCTTGAGCCAAATGGCCTCGTTAGCAACTTCACAAACCGCTACATACTTCGTCTCCATGGTGAAGTACGCGATGCACCCATGCTTGGTGCTTCACCATATTACCGCCCCTCCATTAAGAGTCAACACTGATCCTGTGGATTTCCTAGAATCCTTATCAGTCTAAAAATCAAAGTTCGTGTATCTTGTAAAGATCAAATCCTTAGAACTATACACAAACATGTAGTCCCTCATTCTCCGTAGATACTTGAGGATGTTCTTAACGGCCGTCCAGTGATCTAATCTTGGGTTAGACTAATATCTACTGACCATCCCCACTACATAACAGATGTTAGGTTTAGCACATAATATCACATACATCAAATTGCCCACGGTAGATACATAAGGGATCCATCTCATATCCTCGACCTCTTAAGGTGTCTTAGGACACTGTTCCTTAGACAATGTAACTCCATGCTTGAAAGGCAAAAGGCCCCCCTTGGAGTTCTACATTGAATATTTTACAAGCATCTTGTCAATATACGATGCCTGAGACAATGCTAGCATTTTGTTCTTTCGATCTCGAAAGATTTGAATACCAAGAACAAACTGAGACTCTCCCAAATCTTTCATTTGGAATTGGTCACTAGCCAGATCTTAACTGTAGTTAGTAAGCCTACATCATTCCCAATGAGTAGGATATCATCTACATATAACACTAGAAAAACTACTGAACTGTTGATGATCTTCTTATAGACACAAGGTTCATCAACGTTTTGATCAAAGCCATAATATTTGATCGTAGTATCAAACCTTATATTCCAAGATTGAGATGCCTGTTTCAGTCCATAAATGGACCCATTAAACTTTCAAAACTTTTTCTCTTGACCTTGGAATATGAATCCCTCAGGTTGCACTATATAAATGGTTTCCTCAAGATTGCCATTCAGAAAAGCAGTCTTGACATCAGTTTTCCATATCTCATAGTCATAATATGAGGCAATGGATAGGAGGATTTAGATATACTTTAGCATGGCAACAGGCAAGAAAGTCTCCTCATAGTCGACTCCCTCTACTTGAGTATAACCCTTTGCCACCAGTCTAGCCTTGAAGGATTCACCTTCCCATCAGCACCCCATTTCCTCTTGTAGATCCATTTATAACCTATAGGTTTAACCCCATCAGGTTGATCTACAAGATCCCAAACTAAATTGAAGTATATAGAATCCATTTCAAGATCCATGGCTTTGATTCATTCATCTCTATCAACATCCTCCATTGCCTTCTTATGAGATAATGGATCCTCAACCTCACCATCAGCTACCATAGTTAGGATTTCAGTTAAACTCATATAGTGAATAGGTGGGTTTGCAACTCTTGTTGAGGTACGAGGCTTTTCAACAACTCTTGTTGAAGATTTAGTAGTTTCTTTGGAAAGCTCATTTGACACGATTTTGCTTCTGGGTCTGTGCTCTCTTATGTGGTATTCCTCAAGAAAAGTAGCATTTGTCGATACAAATAATTTGTTTTCTTTAGGATCATAGAAATAACCACCTCTCGTTCCCTTGGGGTAGCCTACAAATAGACATAACCTTGAACGTGGTTCCAGTTTCTTAGGGTTGGCCTCAAGCACATGTGTTGGACAACCCTAGATTCTGCAATGAGGTAAAGTGGCTTTAGGACCGTTTCATAACTCCAGAGGTATTTTAGCAACACTCTTAGAGGGAACACAGTTCAGGATATAAGCTGTAGTCTCCATTACATAACCCCAAAATGAGTTAGGTAAGGAAGCGTAACTCATCATAGACTGAACCATGTCTAACAGGGTTTAATTTTTCCTCTCTGATACACCATTCTACTGAGGTGTACCAGGTGCTAGAGTTGGAAAACTATTCCATGTTCTATCAAATAGTTCTGAAAAGTTGAATTCAAAGACTCTCAGCCTTGATTAGATCGAAGTGTTTTAATAGTTCTATTTAATGCGTTTTCAATTTTAGCCTTGAATTCTTTGAACTTTTCAAAAGACTCAAACTTTTGTTGCATTAAATAAACGTACCCATACCTTGAATAATAATCAGTGAAAGTGATGAAATATTTATAACCTCCCCTGGCTCTTATATTCATCGGACCACAAAAGTCTGAATGCACTAGCTCTAGAGGCTCTTTGGCCCATGACCTTTTCCAGTAAAATGTCTTTTATTCATTTTTCTTTCAAGGCATGACTCACACACAAGTAAAGAATTTTCTTCTAACTTGTTTAGAAGTCCATTCTTCACCAAGCACTCAATCCTATTGAGATTAATATGTCCTAATCTTAGGTACCAAAGTTGGACATTTTCTTTAGGAGAAATTCTAAGTCGTTTATTTTGAGTTACAACAGTTTTAAACATCTTTATGTATATGCAGCCCATTTGTTGCTAACGGCCTTAGAACATACAAATTATTTTCTAGTTAAGCAGAATATATATCAACACCATTCTTAAACACTTTATTATAAGAAAAATGAAGTTGATATTTACATTCCAAAAGACAATTTAGAGACACTAAGTTCCTTTTTAAATTAGGAACAACAAATACATCATTCAAAATGAGAAATTTGTTTAGTAAAGTTAACCGGAGACCTCCCACTGCCACAGCTGAGACGACATGCCCGGTTTCAACTCGCATCATCATCTCACCAGTATCAAGTTGCCGCCAGGAACTAATTCTCTAAAATGAAGAACAAACACGGTTAGTGGCCCTAGAGTCAATAATCCAGGCAGAATTATCATTCTCTACTAAACAAGGTTCCAAGACAAGCAAATCATATTTACCTTGTTTGACCTTCTTCTTCTCTACTAATTATCTGGGCAGTTCCTCTTCTAGTGCCCGTTCTGGTTGCAATGGAAACATTTTTCCTTGTCAATCCTTACTAGTTGTCTACCCCTTGGAGCAGCAGTTCGTGGGTTAGCGGGAGCCTTCCCCTTACCACCCTTCTTTTTCTTCAACTTTCTGGTGCCGAAGGAAGAAGGTGTAGACTTAGTTCCAGAGATCAAACCTGTGTGGAACTTTTTAGATGATGAAGCAACATTTGCTTCACCCTTCTTCTCCTTGATTTTCAGCAAGGATTAGAAAGTTTGCAGCTTGTTGAGTAGAGTAGTAAGGTTGTAGTCAATCCCGTTCAGAACAACATTGCTACAGAAATGAAGAAAACTATTTGGTGAAGATTTCAGAATAATGCTAACCTGACCGACCTCATCAATACTTGACCCATTCATCTCAGCCACGTTGAAGTGGATCTTCATATTGAGAACATGTTTAGAACAACATTGCTATAGAAATAAAGAAAGCTATCTGGTAAAGATTTCAGAATAATGCTAACCTGACTGGCCTCATCGATGCTTGACTGATAACGGATAGAAATGCACATTATCATAGTACTAAGTTCTTAAACAGTGTTGGATTGCGTTGATGAAATATGATTAATTGCATCCATTAAGCATAAATTCTATAATATTGCGGCCGCATGTGTTCAGTGCATTAGAACTATTGATTTTTTGTATTTTTGTGCAGAATATTCGTTAACGTAATGTAAAGATTGCGATCATAAGAATTCATTGGTCGAGCGCAACTTCATCAGAAGGCTTTGCGTTGATCGTGCTCGCAAACATCCGTCCGAGAAGGATCACCACAACTTGGTCAGCGCAACATGGTGGCCGCATTTGGGTGAAAGGCCAATTAAGGGAGATGAGACAGAAAACTGATGACAATCGAATCCAAATTAAGATGACAGTCAATAACGGTCACAAAGTACATTTAGCTTTATGGTGATATTTATTCGGTGCGTCAAGCAGGAATTAAAGCTGTCCCATCTATACAAACCGGAAGAGAGAAGCCGCCTTTCACCATGGATGCTCTATAAATACCAAGTGCATTCTTCAGAGAAGGGGTTCACCAATTTTACAATCTTTTGTTCCAGTTCGCACGTCTTCGTTTTTAGTTTTCTTTCATCTTAAAGCGGACACGAGGGAGAAAGTTGTGCCGATAGATCGTTCCGGTAAGCTTGGGAGAGCGCCGGAAGCTTCAAAGACAGAGAGAGGGCCGACGCCTGCGGAAGCGGGAATATCTTGATATCAAAATAGAGATTCCAGTGTAAAAAGCCTCGGTCAGCAAGGAATTGCTACCAGGCTCTCTACCTTAAACTTCCATTGGCATTTTGTACTCAACTCATTTATAAGAATGAAATTTCTTTCTCTATATCTGTTCATTCTCTGTGATTCACGCATGAGTAGCTAAATCAATTGAATGGGTTGAAAAGTATTTAGCTAGCATGATAACTTGTAGCTAAATAAAGTTATTTATACTACTTTATTTAGATATTGCGGCCAAAAGAGAGTAAAGTTGCGTCAATTGTATGGAAATTGGCTAAGAAATACAATATTTATAAATTGTCATCGATACACCCACTAACATCATTGCGATGGTAGAAAAGAATATTTTAAGTCTATTTTGCAGGAAATCAATTCATTGTATGCGCTTATGGCTCAAGAGAGAAAGATTAATGTATCTACATTGCATTGCGCCCATCATTTAGGAATGAATAGACGATCAACACAATGATGGCGCATGCGACAATCGATCCAGAGCTAAACTTCAACTGCATGCGATAATAAAAATAACACTGCATGCGGGCACATGATCGAAGATGCAAATGAGCAGCGCAATCACGGAAGATTCTGACACGTGTACAACTAACCGTTGTGCATTTTCGACGGACTGAACGGAATTTCTATAACAATAAAGTGGGGACCACAAGTCAGAGAATCAAAGCTTTCATCTATAAATACCCTCAAAGAATTCACTGAAAAAATATACTTGATATGGGGGATAATTGATACGAGGCTATTGAGAGGGAGGCTGATTTGAGTGCTGATCGGAGAAAATTCGGGAAGAAAAGAAACAAGGTCGAGAGGTGAGTCTCAGGGCGAATCATTCCAAATCCCCGCCGTGAAGCTATGTACCTAGATCATCTCTACCGGTTGAGCAAGCCTGAGAGGGAAGTTCATCCTTCCATTCACTCCATCTACGCTGGCAAGTAATCTCTCCATCCAGATCGGTGTCAAGACATTGACACTCTTCTGTATCTGTTTCTAACTCTTATTCATCAATTGTATTTCATCTTCTTAGTCTAAATCATTCACAACCATGTATCAGACGCTTGATTTTATAATTAAATGTCATGATCACTTTCATTTCCACATTTCTGTTTATTTTCGTTCCTCCATTAATCGCTTTCTCCACGATATTTTCTTAATCCCTTGGTGATTAATATGAATTAAACAAGTAACTTAATCTGTGCTAAAGAAATAAAGATGTTTAGCTAAAGCATGCTAGACCACATCTTCACCCGTGGGAGCAGAAGTGAAGATGTCATTCTAATCTGTCGAGAGAAGGTTAGAAGAATGCTTTAGCTAAAGCAAGAAGTACTTCCAGAGATGGAAGCAAACCTATGTTCACTACGTTCGTCCCTGTTTCACCACAGAGATGTGGGAAACGCGGCCGATCACCAAGAGGTGTACCCCAAGGGAAAGCGGAACCGTACTTATATCTTTAATGCTATTAAGAAACTTGCGCTGTTTATATTAATTATCCTTTCTCTTTCTGTTTCGCACATAAGGCTTGCCACCACATAACATGATCTTTGTATATTCTTCACAGTCAGTCTCAACCTCGGTATCTTGTATCATCTAACCTGTATCTTGTATCATCATAGCTTAGGTTTATTTTATCGCACTTTACTTTCATCGTAATTTACTTTATTATCGCATTTTTATCGCTTATCTTTACTTTACTGCACAATTTACTTTATCGCATGTACAAACCAAACTTTTATTAAATTGAAAAACCCCTGGTCGCATATACCACAAATATAACGCAACTAACCTAAAACAATCCCTGTGTTCGACCTCGGATCACACCGAGAAACTTGCGGTGAAATTATACTTGGTTTCAATGGAAGGAAACTTGTGATAACGCACAACATATTACAAGAACATTCATTAATAACGCATATCTAGAAGTAGTATCGCATATCATCGCAATCATCCATGCGTTGTATGACATAAGAAGATTAATTTTATTCATTTATATGTCATCACATGCGTTACAAGTTTATAGCGGGGACATGAGCTTGTATGATGATAAAGACTTAAAAATTTGCGTGTCAAGTTTATAGCGTCGTTGCTGAGGAACTGGTAACGGGGACATGAGTTTGTATGATGATAAAGACTTAAAATTTGCGTGTCATAGCACAACTAGGGAATCTTCATTCTTTGCGATTATCTTTTTTATGTATGCTTCATTCATCCATTAGAGATACTCGGGAGGGTAATCTAAGGACAAGATCTAGACTTGGGAAGGTTAGGTTAGAATCGAGGTTTGGAAGAACCAGATTAGAACGCATAAACAAGAGATAGACGCTTAGGAATGAGCACTATTTGTTAACGTATCACATTCATCCTAGAGATAGGATATGATTATATGTGGTCACCTTGCTTTCATGCATCTTGCATCAACGCATAGGACAAGAGTAGAGACTTAGGGATGAGCTCTATGGACATTTTGCATTCAACACATGCATCCTAGACTTAGGAGCATCGTATTTGCATTGGAAAACGACTTACTGTGCATGGTAGTAACATGATCGCATAGTCTGACGCATTCCCGAGTAACGCCAGCTAAAGATCTTCTCAACCCGTTCATCGCATACTCATTGCATCTATTAACACAACTTTCGTTTCTCAAATCCGCCGCATTTATTTATTTATTTTTCATCAACGCAAACAACAAACCAAATACTTCATTTATTTACCAAGTTACCGCAAATTTTTCATCAAAATTATCAACGCAATCTATTTTCACAAGTCTCTGTGTTCGATCCTAGACTTACTAGGAAACTCAGAGGAATTTACACTTGAATTCCGCTGGGGAAACTAAAGTGCACAATGCAAATCCATCAACGCATATCATCCATATTTCCACCACATAATACCAAGCATCGAGTTTTTGGCGCCGTTGCCGGGGACTTCGGCAAGGTAGTCTGTTAACGGTAATTTTTGTGATTTCTTTGCAGAACTCTCAATCTCTGGCAAACTACGACCCGAAGATTGAGAGAACGTTTCGAAGAAGACTAAGAGACCGCCAACAGCAACCACAATCAAACAAAGAAGAGATGTCGAAGCAGCCTGGAAATGAAGCACCAAACAATAACAATGTCATGGCGAATCCGACTCTATTGGAAAACGATCGCAATAGGCCCATTAGGGACTATGCATTGCCAAACCTCTTTGATTTCTCTTCGGGAATCATGAGGCCTGCCTTTGATGGAAGCAGATTCGAAATGAAACTGGTGATGCTGCAGATGATCCAGACTGCAGGTCAATTTGAAGGAAGGCGTGGCGAGGATCCGCACGCTCACCTCCGAAGTTTTATTGAAATCTACAATAATTTTGTGTTCCCAAACATCTCTGCTGAAGAAGTTCAACTAACGTTGTTCCCGTTTTCTCTCTGTGATCAGCCTAGGAAATGGGCATATTCTCTCGAACCGGGAGAGATCACTTCTTGGGAGCAGGTAGTGGAGAAATTTATGAAGAAGTATTTTTCGCCTACCGAGAATGCAAGACGAAAGGAAGCTTATCACAAATTTTGAACAAGACATGGACGAATCGCTCAGCGATGCTTGGGCGAGGTTTAAAAAGTTGGTCCGGGATTGTCCACATAATGGGTTACAAGACTGCTTTTAAATGGAGATTTTCTATCATGGTTTGAATCTCATTTCGCAGACCGCTGCCAATACGGCAACTACTGGTGGTCTACTCGACAAAACATACGATGAGGCGAAGAATATCTTAGACCGCATTTTCAAGAACCATGAAGATTGGAGAGAGAGTGACCAGAGATTGAGACTTAAAGATTCTAACGCAAATAACGGTGTCATTGTTTCATTACAAAACCAAATGACCGCAATGATGAATTTGATCCAAGGAATGGCGATCAGCAACCCAACACCGCAAGGTAGCAAATCAATGCAATAAGTCAAAACATCGCAAGGTGTGTGATTTGCGGTGATGGGCATGCAATGGAAGATTGCCCACAAAATCCACAGTCTATATATTTTGTAAAGAATAATTCCTTTTCAAACACTTACAACCCCGGGTGGAGAAACCACCCCAAATTTTTCCTGGAAGAATCAACAACAAAATTTTCAATCTGTGGCGCAAAAAGAAGGGCCACCAGGATTCTTCCAATGCAACAACGGTCAACTGAGCAATCAAGCAAGTAGCTCACAACAACCACCGCAATCCTCTTCTCTGGAGAGCCTATTGAAGCAGTATATAGAGAAAAATGAGACAGTGCTTCAAAGTCAGGCTACGTCCATCCACAACCTCGAATTGCAGATGGGTCAGATTGCAAGTGAGCTGAAGAGTCGACCGCAACCCAGGAGGATCAGGTAAGGAGCAATTTCAGATTGTGACATTGCGTAGTGGGAAGATTGTGGAGGGAGAAAAGAAGGAGCAGAGTAGAACAACTTCCATCGCAACCAAGCCTGAGATTACGGTAACGCAAGAAGAAGAAAGAGAAAATGAAGCAGTAGAACCTAAGGTTGCATTGACCTTGAAGTCAAATGAAACAGGAATCGTGAAAGTTCAGTTACCACCTTTCCCTCAGAGGCTATGAAAGAAGAAAAACGAAGAGGTACAGTACCAATGCTTCTTATCTATGCTAAAGCAATTACATGTTAACATTTCTTTCAGTAAAGCGATTGAGGAAATGCCTGTCTATGCCAAGTTTCTGAAGGACATGGTAACTAAGAAGAGAGGCGCTGGAAAATTTGCCACGGTGACATTAACGCAAAGTTCCAAATCTATTATCCCACCGAAGATGAGCGATCCTGGGAGCTTCACTATTCCTTGCTCCATAGAAGGACTCTATATTGGGCAAGCCCTGTGTGACTTGGGGGCCAGCATAAATTTTATGTCATTGTCAATTTTTAGACAATTAAATATGGGGCAACTTGTGCCCACATTAGTGACTCTTCAATTGGCTGACAGATCTCTGGTTCATCCAGAAGGTAAGTTGAAGGATGTGTTGATCACGATTGATAAATTTATTTTGCCAGCTGACTTCATCATTCTAGACTATGAGGCCGACAAAGATGTGCCCATCATTTTGGGCCGACCTTTTCTATCAATGGGTCATGCCTAAATTGATGTGCACAAGAGAGAAATCACTTTGAGTATAAACGGACAGAAGCTCAAATTTAATATAATTCATGCCATGAAATTTCCGGATGAAGAAGATCTGCAAGATTCTGATGATGACCTGAATTTAATTGAAGAAGAAAAGTTTGATGAAGAGTGTGAAGAAGAGGATGCCAACGCATCCGTAGCTGTCTGCAATGCGATTGTAGCAAAAACACACAAAGAAGAAGAAATGATCGCAACACAAGAAGAAGAGCCAAAAGAAGAAAGAAAAACAACGCAACCTTCCCTGATGGAACCACCAACACTTGAACTGAAGACCCTACCAACCCATTTGAATATTCGCATTTCTGGGGTAGAATGAGAAGTTGTCAGTGATAATTTCCTCTACACTAGACGAAGATCAAGAGAATGCATTGATGAGCATTCTCAAGAAACATGTGCGAGCAATTGGCTGGACGCTCGCTGACATCAGAGGAATTAGCCTCCGTACTGCATGCACCACATTCTTCTTGAGGACGACCACAAGGCAACAATTGAAAATCAATGCAGACTTAATCCTGCGATGAAGAAGGTCGTCAAAAAGGAGATTATCAAGTGGCTGGATGCAGGCATTATCTATCCCATAGCAGATAGCACGTGGGTCAGCCCTGTGCAATATGTGCCGAAGAAAGGCGGAATGACGGTAGTCCCAAATGAGAACAATGAATTAATACCACAAAAGACCATCACTGAATGACGCATATGCATGGACTACCACTAGTTGAATGCGGCCACAAAGAAAGATCACTTCCCTCTGCCATTCATCGATCAAATGCTAGACAGACTAGCAGAGAATGATTTTTACTACTTGTTGGATGGGTATGCCAGATACAATGAAATCATGATAGCTCCTGGAGATCAAGACAAGACCACATTCACCTACCCATATGAGACATTCGCTTTTCGCCGCATGCCGTTTGGCCTCTGCAATGCGCCGAGCACGTTCCAAAAGTGCATGATGGTGATCTTTTCAGATTATCTCGAGGACTCAGTGGAAATATTTATGGATGACTTCTCCATTTATGGGAACACTTATAAGTCTGTCTAGCCAACTTAGAGAGAATTCTGAAGAGATGTGAAGAGACGAACCTGGTGCTCAACTGGGAAAAATGTCATTTCATGGTCAAGGAGGGTATAGTGTTGGGACATAAAGTCTCCCGGGATGAGTTGAAGGTGGACAAAGCAAAGATTGAAGCAATTGAAAAACTTCCACCTCCAACCAGCAAGAAGGTTATGCGAAGCTTCTTGGGGCATGCTGGATTCTATAGACGATTTGTCAAGGACTTTTCTAAGATTGCACTACCACTGAGTGCGTTGTTAGAGGCGACAGAAAATTTGAGTTTGACAACAACTGCCTCAATGCATTCAAAGTTTTAAAAGATGCGCTGACTACCGTGCCCGTATTAATTGCGCCGAATTGAAAAATGCCATTTGAAATCATGTGCGATGCAAGTGGGTATGCGATGGGGGCAGCCTTAGCGCAAAAGAAGAAAACAATTTTGCATCCCATCGCATATGCGAGTAAAGCTTTAAACCCTGCTCAGATAAATTATACCACCACAGAGAAAGAACTCTTGGCTGTGATTTTTGCGTTGGAGAAATTCAGGGCATATCTATTGGGAACCAAGGTACTCATTCACACTGATCACTCGGCAATCAAATATTTAATGACAAAGAAGGACGCAAAGCCAAGTTTGATCAGATGGATTCTCCTCCTTAAAAAATTTGATATCGAGATAATTGATCGGAAGGGGATAGAGAATCAAGTTGCAGATCACTTGTCCAGACTGAAAGATCCCGAGGTTGATCGCAATGAATCTAAGGTGAGTGTCGTGTTCCCAGATGAGTAGTTGTTCCACATAGAAGAATTGTCCTGGTATGCAGACATCGTTAATTATTCGATTTGTGAACAATTTCCTGAAGATTAAACCTACCATCAATAGAAGAAGCTCAAGCATTAATGCAAACATTATTATTGGGATGAGCAAAATTTGTATAAAAGAGGTGCAGACCAAATCATTCGATTATGAGTACCAAATGCTGCTCAACAATGCATATTGTCACAATGCCACGACTCACCATATGGTGGGCACTTTGGAGGGCCACGCACTGCAGCCAAATTTTTGCAAAGTGGATTCTTTTGGCCTTCATTATTCAAGGATGCGGCTGACTATGCAATAAAATGTGATCGGTGTCAACGCACAGGCAACATTTCATGGAAGAACGTAATGCCAATGAACACTATCTTGGAGTTGGAATTATTCGACGTATGGGGGATTGATTTCATAGGGTCATTCCCTCCTTCGCATAATAAGCACTATATTTTATTGGTCGTCGATTATGTCTCCAAGTGAGTAGAGGCAATAGCATGTGCTGCAAGTGATGCGGTGGTAGTCTCCCAGTTCCTCAAGAGAAATATTTTCACTCGTTTTGGCACTCCTTGTACCATCATAAGTGATGAAGGATCACACTTTGTCAATCACAATATCAAGGAGCTACTGCGCAAGTACAATATCCTTCACAAAGTGGCCACCGCATACCATCCGCAAACGAATGGCCAGGCTGAAGCGTCCAATCGAGAAATTAAGTTGATACTTGAGAAGGTAGTAAAACCTTCGTGGAAAGATTGGGCAATGAAGCTTGATGATGCGTTGTGGGCATACCGGACCGCATTTAAAACACCAATAGGTATGTCCCTCTATGTGTTGGTATTTGGCAAGGCGTGTCATTTGCCTTTGAAGCTAGAGTATAAAGCATTGTGGGCGGTCAAGAAGCTGAATTTTGATTTGAAGAAGGCAGGGGAAGCGCGAAAAATGCAGCTGGTCGAGCTAGAAGAATGGAGGATCAACGCATATGAAAATGCGAAGATTTATAAGAAGCGCACCAAGCGCTGGCATGACAAACGCATATGCGCTAGAAATCTCCAAGTCGAGCAAAAAGTCTTACTCTTCAATTCAAGATTGCGGCTCTTCCTGAGAAAATTGAAATCACGCTAGTTTAGTCCCTTCATCATCAAAGAAATATTTCAACATGGTGTGATGGAACTAATCACCAAGGATGGCAGTCGAGCATTTAAAGTTAATGGACAAAGGATCAAGGCATATTGCGGAGAAGATTTCCAGTTAGAAACAACCTCCGCAAAGTTAAAAAATTTGGACTACCCTCTTACATGACTCTTGAGCTCTTATCCCTTCGTCACTTTACTTTTATTCAAACTATCTCCATCTTACTCATTCTTGTAATTTCCTTCCAAAAAAAAAAAAAAAAAAAAAACTTGTTGTTTTGTTTTAAAATCATTTGACCCTCTCTTTGTCTGTTTACAATGATTACGACACAAGATTGCAGAGATATTACAAGAAGAAGCAAATGATCTCATTCCCTCACCGCAATCCCCAAAAGCAAAGATCGCCGCAAGGATGGATGCATCAATACTCAATGCGGGCGACAATGCAAAATTTGGGGGTGTACTCTTTCTTATCTTTATTTCAAATTTTGCGTTATCACATTGCATTTTACTTTTCAAAGTTTTATCACCGCATCCTCCTTGATTACCATAATCATTTAACAAGTAGATAAATTTAGTAGTTTATCGCATTTTGTTTCTTTGCCAAGTACGATTTCAATGATGAAAAATATGCTTATATCTCTTTATATATATTAGAGTCAACTTAGTCTTAAGATAGTCACCTCACGAAATATTTCTAGATGTTAGGGGTTTGTCAGCTTTCTTTCAAACTCTCTTTACAATGCATTCTATGATCATCGCATGACTTATTTTAATCTTTTGGCAATGAGGACATTGCCGCATTTTAAATTTAGGGGTGGGGTATTTGTTTTTGACCTTGCTTCTTTCTTTAATAATATATATAGTATATAATATATATATATATATATATATATATATATATTGAGAATAATAACTCCACTGTCAGCGCAATAGAAAACTCATGTTGATAAGAGTTAAGTTGTGAAAGGCACTTACCCGTAGTTGGATGTTCACATGACATATGTGGGGGCAAGCTAAAACGAAAGTAAATCACCAGAATCAACGCATAAATCAATGACCGCAACTCCACTGCCAAATCGATATGAGTTTAGTCTAAGAAAGAGTGCATTGCTCGTAGTTGGATGTCCACATAACACACATGGGGGCAAGCCAAAACGAAGGAAAGGCACTCGGATCAGCGCAAGGTCAGAAAAAATAGCAATGAAGAAAATTTTTGTGCAAGGATAAATCATTTGACACCTCGGTGGAAAATTTTCTTTTTGAAATAAATCATGCGATGTTCCAGAATTCAATAAAGTCCTTTTGAAAGTTAAGTTTGCAGTCTCTAGGTCTTAGAAATATTTTAAGAAGAGACTTGAATAAGACTAAAGGAAATTTCGGTATATAGGATTTGAAAGAAGTATTCTTGAGAAATCTAGGAAAGAACTTTGTGGTTAACTTGCTAAAGGAATCTTTAGCTTATGCTTGAGAACAAACATTGTTTAAATTTGGGGGTGTGATAACGGGCAGAAATGTACGTTATCATAGTGCTAAGTTCTTAAACAATGTTGGATTGCATTGATGAAATATGATTAAAGCGTCCATTAAGCATAAATTCTATAATATTGCAGTCACATGCGTTCAGCGCATTAGAATTATTGATTTTTGTATTTTTGTGCAGAATATGCATTAACACAATGTAAAGATTGCGATCATAAGAATTCATTGGTCGAGCGCAACTTCACCGCAAGGCTTTGCGTTGATCATGCTTGCAAACATCCGCCCGAGAAGGATCGTCGCAACTTGGTCAGCGCAACATGGTGGGCGCATTTGGGTGAAAGGCCAATTAAGAGAGATGGGACAAAAATTTGATGACAGTCGAATCCAAATTAAGATGACAGCCGATAACGGTCACAAAGTACATTCAGCTTTATGGTGATAATTATTCGACGCGTCAATCAGGAATTAAATTTGTCCCATCTGTACAACTGAGAGAGAAGCCGCCTTTCACCATGGATGCTCTATAAATACCAAGTACATTCTTCAGAGAAGGGGTTCACCACTTTTACAATCTTTTGTTCCAGTTCGCACGTCTTCGTTTTTAGTTTTCTTTCATCTTAAGGCGAACGCGAGGGAGAAAGTTGTGTCGGTAGATCGTTCCAGTAAGCTTGGGAGAGCACCGAAAGCTCCAAAAACAAAGAGAGGGCCGACACCTGCGGAAGCAGGAATATCTTTATATCAGAATAGAGATTCCAGTGTAAAAAGCCTCGGTCAGCAAGGAATTGCTACCAGGCTCTCTACCTTAAACTTCCATTGGCATTTTGTACTCAACTCATTTATAAGAATCACTCTCTTAATACGCATGAGTAACTAAACTATTTGAATGGGTTGAAAAGAACTAAGCTAACATGACCTAGGATGTTCATTGCTTGCGATTGTCTTGTTTTATGCTGTGCAAAATACCCTTTAGAGTTACTCGAGAGAGAATCTAAAGAAAGAACTTAATGTCTCGAAAGAGCTAGGTTAGAATCTGAAATCGAAAGAGCAAGATTAGGCTTGCGTAAACAAGAGATAGGGACTTAGAGATAAGCTTTGTTTGTCAACTTACAACGCATGCATCCTAGGAATGGGAATGATATTATGTGGTCGCATATTTGTGTGAATGTCATGTTGTCATCGCTTAAATAGAGATAGAGGTTTATGTGTAAACCTTGTAGACTTATCGCATATTTATCGCATGCGTTCTAGCCTTAGAAGCCATAGCATTCATGCCGGGAGGTGGTTTACTATTGTATGCATGTTACATGATTGCAAAGCATGAACGCATTCTAGGGAGTGTTAGCCAAAAATTTTCTCAACCCGTTCACCGCATATTCATCGTATTTCCCATTTACCAACTCTTTTCAAACTCTGCCGCATTCGTTATTTATTTTCACCAACACAAACAATAAACCAACGCTTTATTTATTTAACTGGTTACCGCAAGTTTTCATAAAAATTACCAACACAACTATTTTCACAAGTCCCTGTGTTCGTCCCTAGATTTACCAGGAAACTTAGAAGAATTTACACTTGAATTTAGCTGGGAAAACTTGAATGCACAATGCAATCCATCAATGCATATCATCCATATTTTCATTCAATAAAATAACGCATTAGCATACAAGACCACCTATAAGACACTAGGCCTGTCCCCAAGTGCGCTAGTGTTTGGAAAGGCATGTGATCTACTGCTTGAGTTGGAGCATAAAGCCATGTGGGCGGTGAAAAAGCTTAATTTCGACTTGAAGGCTGCAGGGGAAGCAAGAAAACTTCAGTTGGTCGAGCTTGATGAATGGAGAACGCAAGCTTATGAGAATTCCAAAATTTACAAAGAGTGCGCAAAACATTGGCATGACAAACAACTATGCGAGAAGAGTCTCCACATCGGACAAAAGGTCTTACTTTTCAATTCGCGGCTACGGCTCTTTCTCGGCAAATTAAAGTCACACTGGTCCGGACCCTTTATAATCAAAGAATTATTCCCGCATGGTGCGGTCGAACTGACTAATGTGGAAGGGGTCCGCGCATTCAAGGTTAACGGGCAAAGAGACAAGATATATTGCAGAGGTAGGTTTCATTGGGAAAAGACCTCTGTAGACCTGAGAAACCCTGAATGAAGAAAATTCGAGCGGCCTCTACGTTATCATGTGACAAAAAATCATCAGGGGTGCAAGTCTTTTGGAGTATCCTTTTCTTACCATTGATTAATGAACTCTCACTACTTTTCTTTTATATCGATTATCGTTCATTTGTCTTGCATCTGCATCAAAAAAAAAAAAAAAAAACTTATTTTTACCAACTCTGTCTTTTATTTGACCCTCTCAATGTTTTCTTTGCAACGATCGTGGTGAACGATTATGGAGGAGTTACACGAAAGACGCACCTACTTTATTCCGCCACCGCAATCGAAAAGAGTAGTTTGCCGCAAAGAAGGATGCATTCACAAATAATGCGGGCGACATAGCAAATTTGGTGGTTGTATCTTTCCTTGACTTTGTCTATTCAAAATTTTGCTCTATCGCATATCATTTTAACTTTGATAATTTTATTATCGCATCCTCTTTAGTCGGCACAATCATTACACAATGATTAATTTAGTAAGTCACCGCATTATTTCTCTTTGCCAATTATGATTTTAATGATGAAACACATGCCTCTATTTTTTTCGTATATACTAGAGTCAACTTAATTTTAGGATAGTCATCTCATAAAATATTTCTAGAAGTTAGTGGTCTGCCAGCTTTCTTTCAAACTGACTGTTTACGAAACTTCCTAAGAGCATCGCATGACTTATTTCAATCTTTCAGCAATGGGGACATTACTGCATTTAAATGTGCGGTATTCATTTTCAATCTTGCTATTTTTAGGTTCTTAAAAAAAAACGTTGCGATCGGATCCTACTCGTAGTTGGATGTCCGCATGACACACGGCAAGGACAATATAGGTGTAACATCCCAAATTTCAGGAAAATTTAAGTTAATTATCTAAAATTATTGAGTTTAAATTTCCCTTTTATTTGGAAAATAGAGATTATATTGAAATAATTGAAGAAATTTTATTGGTTAAATTGAATTTAATTGATTAATATTCAAACTGATTATCTTGAAAATATTGAATTTTGCTTCCCTTTGATTTTGGATTTTAGGGCCAACTTAAAAGAAAAAAAAATTAAAAAAAAAATTAATTTTATGTGGTTTTGAATTGATTTAAATATTTGAAAGGATTTAATTTGTATCAAATTGATAGATCTTATGCCCTTTAATTTTGGTTTTTGAAGCCTAAATTAAGATAATTTGAAAAGTTAATTGATTTATAAATTTAATGAAATCTTTGGAGATTTTGGAGATATTTTATTTATCTTTTAAAAATTTGAAAAAAATAAAATAATTGAGATTTTTTCGAAATTAAATGAGAGTGAAAAGAGGTAAAAAAATTGGAGAGAAAACAATTCGGTTTTTCAGCAATAGCTTCCAAAAAATTGTCGATTGCCAGAGTTTGAACCATTGGATCGTGCTCAAATTTGGTCAATCTGTTTGAGACATATAAAGTTTCATTTTGAACGGTTTAATCGTTGTTTGAAGCTCTAGTTTGTTCATAATCGCTGCTGAATAAAATCTATAAAACTAGAAATTCCCCTTCTTTCTCACTCTCGTAAACCGTCCTCATGCAAGACCTTCACTACTAGCCGCTAGCCTAAACAATTTATGCCATCCGACAGCAACACCCGCTGTCTATCTATGGTAGCCATGAGCCGATTCGACATGAACTGCCACTGCTCAATCTTTGCCGGAATCTTGAGAAATACCTTGGGTAAGATTTATTTTCCTTATAATTTGAGAGGTGAAATTCACCCATTTGATTTTGGGTTAAATTAGTAACCTCTCTTTGGCGTGAAACTTAGATTCAAGATTTGGGCATTGACCATCAAGCTCGAGACCATTTTTCGTTTTGCAGAAAATTGGTAAATATCGGTAAGTTTTCGTTAAGTTGTTTGTTGGTTGTTCTTTTGGATTGAGAGTAATAGTGAAAAAATTAAGTTATTGATTTTGGATTTAATTCTTGATCAGATTGGCTAATTGAATCAAGTTTTGGAATTTGTCTTGGACTAAGCTACAACTTTGTGTTGATTCAAGTTTTCCAAAGGTTTTAAGGAATTATTTGCTTAGACTTTTGTGACCAAGTTGAGGTAAGTGGTATTATTACCGGTGCCTTCGTGC